>NC_057803.1:406953992-407088203 GCF_018294505.1 Triticum aestivum
CTCGCCGCCGCCACGGGAGCTCGCCGGAGCCGCCTCCCCACGCCTTCCTCCGCCGCCCCCCGCCGGGATCCGGCCGGATCCGGCGAGATTCGGCCCGGACCTGCCATCTCCGGCGCCCCAAGCTCCTCCGGCGAACACCTCCGATGAACCTCAAAGTCCGTGCGCCAGATCTGAGATCGGAGCTACAGTAACCCTAATTTTTTCGCGAGGTTGACTTTCTCTAAGTCCCTAAATTTTCAGTCCATATGCTCCTGTTCGCGGCTCCGTAACTTTGCATCCGTAGCTCCGATTCATGCATATAGCATATAAAAATGTTCGTCTCAGAGAGTACATCATTTCATTCCATTGCATCATTTTCATTTGAGTTCATCTTGTTGCCCAAATGCTGTTATAAGGAGGCTTCGTGAGTTATTTGTCAGATCTGCTAGTTCATCTTAGACTTTTGTCATTTTTGCCATGATTATTGTGTGCATGCTATGCCTGTGAGTCCTTCATATGTTTTGTTAAGGATTTTGTCTTCTTTCCAGAGGTGCAACCCATGCATTTTTAGGATGTGTGTGGTGAATTGTGCAAGCTTGCAAAGTGAGGCACCCGGTAAATCTGTTTTCAGAGACTTAGTAGTTTTCACTAAGTCTGGGATTATTTAGTTCATGATGCCATATGTTCAGCTTGTTTCCTAGTGATCCGTGCCTCTTTTGAGGATGATCATTAAAGGAGTTTTGTTAATCATGTTATGATATATCCATCCATGCCTTTGTTTGTAATTATGGAGCACCCTAGCTTGAGTGAATCAAGCTCTACTTTTGCTTTGTTGTGAATCTGGGCAGATCGTCAACTTGTTTGCGATTTTGGCGATGTTATTGTAGTTGATCCGCACATGCTATGCCATTGTTCTTGCCATGTCTAGCTAGCATTTTGTGCCTTCTTAATGGATGTATGATTGCCTTGTCATGACTTGCACCGTAGTGAGTGCATCGAGCTCGTTTACATGCCTTCGTGAGTTATATTTCAGCATGTCTCAGTTTTCACTAAGTCTGAAAACTGATTGTGTTTTAGCTATGTTCGTGTGCCCGTTAGTACATTTTGTGAACTCTTTTGGCCCCAGGTCACTTTGGGTCTTTTGTTAAGCTTGTTGAGTAGCTCCATGCCTTGTTCTTACTTGTCTTAATAAGGTCATGTATCATGTTTTTTTGCTGCTCCAAAGAGGGCTTCGTGATCTGAAATTTCAGACAAGTGTTAAATTCACTAAGTCTGGAATCTGTTTTGCATTTGCGTTTTTGCCATGCTTGTTTGAACCTCATAATGGATGAATTGGCCGTGGCTCAATGCTAGTCTTTTGTTAAGAATCTTGTGTCCATCCCTGCCATGTATTTTGTTGTCATGTTTGGTGGCTGTAGCATGTTCGTTTCGTTGCATTTAGATGCCTACTTGCTGTAAATCGCAGACCATGTCATTCTTAAAACGCTTGCCATTTCCAAACCGTAACTCCGATTCCGGCGTTCTTTATATCGTTTTCAAGCGATTTCATCTCATCTTTCCAGTGGCACCCTTGGAATTCCAAGTTGAGGCAAGGTTCATGCATTTCCTGTCATATCTTGCATTTTGTATCCCGCATCGCATCCCGCATAGCATGTCATCATTTCATCATATTGCTTGGTCTTGCACGTGGTTGATTGTATCCTTGTTGCTTGTTTGTCTTGTTTGGGTAGAGCCGGGAGACGAGTTCGCTACTGAGGAGCCCGTTGAGTTTGCTTGTGAGGATCGAGCCAACTCTGACAACTGTGCAGGCAAGATGATCATACCCTCGAAATCACTACTATCTTTGCTATGCTAGTGTGCTCGCTCTTTGCTATGCCAATGCTACGATGCCTACCATTTGCTTGTCAGCCTCCCAATTGCCATGTCAAACCTCTAACCCATCTTGTCCTAGAAAACCATTGATTGGCTATGTTACCGCTTTGCTCAGCCCCTCTTATAGCGTTGGTAGTTGCAGGTGAAGGTTGAAGGTCGTCCCTTGTTGGAACATCTTTTATTTACTTGTTGGGATATTATTATATTGCTATGTTATCTTAATGCATCTATATACTTGGTAAAGGGTGGAAGGCTCGGCCTCTCGCATAGTGTTTTGTTCTACTCTTGCCGCCCTAGTTTCCGTCATATCGGTGTTATGTTCCCGGATTTTGCGTTCCTTGCGCGGTTGGGTTATAATGGGAACCCCTTGATATTTCGCCTTGATTAAAGCTTTTCCAGCAATGCCCAACATTTGTTTTACCATTCGCCACCTAGCCTTTTCTTTCCCTTGGGTTCTGCAGACTCAAGGGTCATCTTATTTTACCCCCCGGGCCAGTGCTCCTCTGAGTGTTGGTCCACCTGTCAGCTACGGTGGCCACCAGGGGCAACTCTAGGCTGGCCTACCCGTACCTAGGACAATCTGAGTGTGCCCTGAGAAAGAGATATGTGCATCTCCTATCGGGATTTGTCGGCACATTCGGGCGGTGTTGCTGGTCTTGTTTTAACCTGTCGAAGTGTCTTGAGTTACTGAGATACCGAGTCTGATCGGAACGTCTTGGGAGGAGGTCTATTCCTTTGTTGACTGTGAGAGCTTGTCATGGGCTAAGTTGGGACTCCCCTGCAGGGATTGAACTTTCGAAAGCCGTGCCCGCGGTTATGGGAAGATGGGAATTTGTTAATGTCCGGTTGTAGTTAACTTGAACCTTAATTAATTAAAATGAATCAACTGAGTGTGTTACCATGATGGCCTCTTCTCGGCGGAGTCCGGGAAGTGGACACGGTGTAATGTTTGCGCAGGTTGTTCCTCTAGATTCTCGCTCGCGCTTTGCCTCCTCTTCTCGCTCTCTTTTGCGTATAAGTTAGCCACCATATATGCTAGTCGCTTGCTGCAGCTCCACATATATTTGCCTTACCCTTCCTATAAGCTTAAATAGTCTTGATCGCGAGGGTGCGAGATTGCTGAGTCCCTGTGGCTCACAGATTACTATAACTCCAGATGCAGGTCCAGGTGATTCCGCTCCAGGTGACGAGTACGAGCTCAAGTGGGAGTTCGACGAGGACTCTCAGCGTTACTACGTTTCCTTTCCCGATGATCAGTAGTGGTGACCAGTTGGGGGTGATTGGGACCGTGTCGCATGTTGGGTTCTCTTCTATTTTGGCACCGTAGTCGGGCCATGAGTGTTTGCATGATGTAATGTTATTTATGTTCTTGATTGACATGGCGAGTGTAAGCCAACTATGTTCTCCCCTTTATTATTCATATTACATGGGATGTTGTGAAGATTGCCTAACTTGCGACATATGCCTTCAATGCGATTATGCCTCTAAGTCGTGCCTCGACACATGGGAGCTATAGTCGCATCGAGGGTGTTACAGCGCAGCCTGCCCCGATGTCTTGAAAGGTTATGGGACTCGGGTTGGCCTACCCGTGGCCCATTACTCCGACAGTAGTCCTCGAAGCTGGTGAGGCACCACGGACGATCGGCCGAGAAGCCTCAGCAGTTTCTCTTTCCGGGTGCTCAACACATGGTCTTTGATTGACTTCTGCCGGGCCATCTAGAAAGAGTCGGACTTTCTCAACTCAGACTCACTCAATTCCGACTTGCCCAGCATTTCGAAAGTCGCGGAGGGATTTAAGTGGCGTGCTAGCTAAGCCTCCAGGCTGCCGCCCGTTCTTGGCCTGTCACGTGAGGGCACGTGGCCAGGCCGTCCTGCCAGCCTACGCGTGCGACGGGACAGGCACATAGGCGGGGCCCGCCACTACCGCGCCTAGGTGCCCAAGCGGATCCGCTGCGGCCCTGGTGGACGGTTGGGATTCCCGTGGAGTTACTGCGTGCAGTAACTTTACGTGGATCGTGGGGGTCGTGGGGTTGTGGGCGCAGTAAATCCCCACGTCCGCCCCCTCGGCTTCGCAGCCCACGGGGCTATAAGTAGGGGGAAGAGGGGGGCACGCGCGCCCCTCCTTCCCACTATTCCTCGTTCTCTTCCTTCCTCTTCTCCTCTTCGCTCCGCCGCATGCCCAAGCTCCGGCGAACGCTGCGGCGACAGCTTGCGATGAGTTCTTCCTCCGCTGCCGCGCCTCCCCCAGTGCGCTCCGGCACTTGGGACGGTTCCGAAGTTCATCAAGACCACATTGAGTTCCTCCGCCGGACCCGTCGGCTTCCCGGCGAGGATCGCGTGCAGGTGCGTCTTACGCGGGAGGGGGAGATTTCCCCCGTACCGCAGGAGGGCGAGCGGGTCATCTTCCGCTCGCACTGCCTGCGCGGGCTTGGGCTGCCGGCGAGCAGTTTTTTCCGGTCTTTCCTGGAGTTCTACGGTCTCCAGCCGCACCACCTCACCCCCAACGCAGTGGTGCTACTGTCCACCTTCGTGGCCCTGTGTGAAGGCTTCCTCGGAGTCCTACCCACCCTCGAGCTCTGGGGGGAGTTCTTCTTCTCCAAGCTCGGCACCCAGGCCGCGGGCGTGCCGGCTCAGTGCGGCGCCTTCATCGTCGTGCGAAGGTCGGGGGCCGACAATCCCTTCCCCTCCATCTCACTGATAAAGTCGGTGAAGATGTGGCAGAGATCCTACTTCTACGTCAGGAACGTCGCCACGAGGGGCGACTGGGTCAACCTGCCGGCTTTCAAAGCCGGCCCGCCGGCTGGGAGACTGCCCAACTGGTCGTACCGGGCCAGGTCGCTCCTGCGGGAGCCGGCGCCATCACGTGACTCCAAGTGCTGACGCAGTCGGAGGGTCTGACTGGTCCGGACCTGCTGTCCGCCTTCGTTTCGCGCCGAGTTCTCCCACTCCAAGGCCGCCCTCATATGATATGCCAGATGAGCGGGCACCGCGACCCGAGTCGGATGTGCACCAAGGACATGCCTCACGAAGAGGTGTCCTTTATGGTGAACTACCTCTCAAACAGCAAGCTCCTGGAGGACTGGCGATTTGGCAAGGAGCCGTACTCCCGCGCCAACCCCCCGCCCGTGGTGAGTCACCTTCCTTTTCTTTGTTTAGATTGTCTTTTTATTGCCGAGTTTTGTTTTGACCAGTCAGCTTTGGTTAGAATCCCCTTCTTCACCCACCAGCCGGCACCTCGGGACCGGCCCGTGAGTTCCTCGCCGACCGGGTGGAGAGCGACATCGACGACCCCGATCTGGGGGCGGTGGCTCTGGAAGACGACGCAGAGGGAGGAGGAGGGACAGTAGGCGACTTCAGGCCTTCGGCTACCTTCACCGACTGGCCTGAAGACAACGCCGAGGGAGAAGTCGCCCCTCGCCATCGGCCAGGGGCCAGCCAGCCTGGCGCGGGCTCTTCTACCGCGCCGGGCGCTCCAGGCGGCGAGAAGAAGCGCAGGGCCGTGCCAACCTTGTTCGGCAGTCGGGCGAAGAAGCCCAAGGGCTCGGCTGCGGCAACCCGGCGGGACGAGGTAGCCGCGAAGGCCATCCGCTTCCGTAAGGAAGTGAAGAAGCCGCCATTGGTCTCCGCGTAAGTATTCTGTCTTCAAAGTTTTATTCTTTCTTCATGATTTGTCTGAGTCTCTGCTTGCCCCTCTTGCTTCAGGGCTCCCCTCTCTCTTGAGCGGGTCGCCGCCGCCTCCGTCATGGGGTCAGCGGAGACGTCTGCCACCACTCGGCGGATTGACCCCGCTGCTGACCTCCGGGAGGCGACAGAGCGGAATGCGCAGGAGAAGCGCAACGAAGAAGAGGACCTCCGCCTGGAGAAGGCGGAGGCCGACAGGGCGGAGGCCTCAGCTAAGAAAAAACTAGCGGAGGCCGAAGCCACCGCCGCAGCGAAGCAGCAAGCTGAGGAAGCCGCACGTCGCCAGTCGGCAGTGCTCATCACCCCGTTGAACTCTGCGCCGCCGCCTCCGGAGTTCACGGGGCCAACTGGAGAAGCCGGCAGGGAGAACCCTGTCGAGGAGAGGGAAGGCGGCGACCCCTCTACTCCGGACGCGAATGTTCCGCCGCCGTCTCCGCCGCCGTTTGAAGGCGTGCAAGGCGAGTAGCCAGCGGACCCTCTGGTGCCGCTGACCGAAGACGAGGCCGTGGCGAGGCTAGTTCTCCAAGTCGGCTCGCCAACGCGCCATCGTCTGGAGAAGGCGACTTCGGCACCCTGCCCCCTGGAAGCTGGCACCGCCAGCTTGGCGGCCCCAGACACCGAAGCGACGAGCGCCGCACCTATTGGGTGGGTGCGAGGAGGCGGCACAGGGCCGCTGAACCGGGCACTCCTGGATGTCCAGGCGAAGCTCCGTGCTGAGGGCGATGCTCTCCAGAGTTGCACCAAGGCGTTCCTAGCGTCGCGGGCAGCCGTTCGGGTATATTTTTTTCCTTTGGTCTTTGTTTTCTTGTTCCTCTTTGTGGGGGCGCGCCAGCGCACCCACTGGGTGTAGTCCCCGAGTTTCGGGCCGGCTGCTGAGCAGGCGGCCCGGAACTCCAATTGATGAACTTCTGGGTACTAACTTTGTCTAAAATGCTTGTCGCAGGATTACCACAACCTCCGCGTCACTGCCTTCAACCGTAACGTTGAAGAGCTGGGCAAGCGGACCGCCGACATGGCGGAGAGCCGGAGTAAGTCCTTTTTTCTTCTCTGCGAGGGCGCGCTAGCGCACCCGGGGCTGTAGTCCCTGAGATTCGGGCCGACTGCTGAGCAGTCGGGCCGGATCTCCCCGGGGACCTACTTTATTGACGACTGTTATCTTTCTTCCTTTTCTTCAGGAGCCAACGCTGCTCTTCAATAGCAGCTGAGCGAAGCCAACTCCGCCCTGCGCGCCATAGGGGAGGAGTGCAGCAGGCTCGCCACAAAGCGCGATCTGCTGGCCACTCAGTTGGCAGAGCAAAAGGAGCTGCTTGTGAAGTCGCAGAGGGAGGCGGAGGAGACGGAAACCGCCCTCTTGGCCGAGTTTGCGAGCGAGCGCTCCTCCTGGTCTGACAAGGAGGCGCTGCTGTCCTCCGGCTTCCACGAGATTGAAGACATCGTTCATGGTGAGTCTCTTTATTTTCTTTCCTCGAGCTGCCGATTTAAATCGTGCCGACTCCTGGTTTTTGACTAGCTTCTTCGTTTCTTCGCGTCTTTGCAGACTTCTTCCCTGGGCAGTCGCAGGCCACCATCCAAGCCATCGAGGCCGACCATGAAAGTCGGAGGGCGGAGGGCGCAGAGATCGCCACCGATGCCCCCTAGACTCTTGACGAGCACATCCTGAGCATCGAGGCTCGCCTCCAGCCGGCTCACCGGATGCTACACCAGCTTCAGTGCGTCGGTGCCCAGGCGATTGCCGCCCTTTGTCCGGATATGCAGGTTCCACGCACCCCCAGCCTGACGGCCAACTGGCTGGAGGTCGCGGCTGGTCGTCTTGAGGCCTGGAAGGGCTCTTCGGCCCGGGCTGGAGCGCGTCGGGCCTTGGAGTTCGTCAAGGCGTGGTATCCGAGGTTGGATCTAGACAGGTTGGCCATGCTTCGGTCGAAGGCCCAGCCGGAGTTGGCGGCTGCGGAAGATGCCCTCGTCAAACATGCTGCGGCGATCACCGAGTACACCGACACCAGCATCTTCGTCCCCGAGCGGTCTGAAGACGGCAAGGAGGTACCGCCGGAGTGGTTTGGGATGAACCCAAACTACGGCGAAGACTCGGCGGAGGTGATTGCCTCCAGCGTCGAGGAGGAGGACGAAGCGGAGGATGGAGGCGAGGCGGAGGCACCAGAAGACAGAGCAGACGGCTAGCCTCAGCCCGACCGCGCCTCCAGCAAAGAGCCGCGTGCGACTGAGTCGACTGCCGCCGGAGGTGATCAAGCCAAGACTAGCCAGCCGGCTGCCCCGACGCCTGACGCTGGCGCCTCCTCCGACCCTCCGAATCCGTCTGCTACCTCCTAAGCTGCCGCTGTATCTTTTATTTTATCTGCTTCAGTAGTCTTTGAAGAATTTGTTAATTCGCACAATTCCACCCGCGGGGTGTATTTTGAACCTCTACTCGACAATTCGGCCAAGGGCCTATGTTATGTAAATATATATATCCAAGTTCTATCTTTTCTTGCTCATTGCTCTTTTGGCTTTTTTCCTTTGCCGCTTTCTCTTAGTTGTCTGTCTTGCCAATCGGACAGCCGCTCTGCGGACTGTCACTGGATCAAGTGCTTGGCTATTTTGGGAAAGCAAGTACTTAGCCATTTTTTAAAGAGTTTTTGAGCAAGTTGGATAGGAAGCAGCAATTCGACTATCTGAGAGTCGGTTTGCGTGAAAGGCTGGAAGCCGTCTTGAGCTATGTTTTATGCTTTGAGTCCTTAGCCATTTTTCATGCGAATGCCCATTCTACCTTACTGCTGCCCACCGTACAGTCGCTCTGCGAGCTGCGGCTTATGACAGGAGACGGTTTGGGCGTTTACACACTACTTGTCCGACTGTAGGAAGCATTTCATAGTGCAAGGCGGCAAGTCCCCAAGCCGATTTGTCGAGCCCGGTGCCAAATGACATAAAAAGGAGTAACATACTTGCAGTCATAATTTTTATCATACAGACAAAAGAGGGCAGTCCCCGAGCTTGCCTCGGGGGGCCCGAAGTCTTGGTTCTTTAATACAAAAGGTAGCATGGTACATACTGCATCAACTGTAAAATCTTCGGAGGAGATTTGCATTCCATGGACGCTCTGTCTCCTTGCCGGAGTCGTCCCTCTTGCGTGCTCGGGGCTTCTGAGCGTCGATCAGGTAGTAGGAATCGTTGCCCAGTACTTTGCTGATGATGAAAGGGCCTTCCCAAGGCCGACAGCTTGTGCTGGCCGGCTGTTAGCTGGATCAGCCGGAGCACAAGGTCGCCTTCTTGGAAAGATCTTGGCTTGACCTTCCTATTGTGGTATTGGCGCAGGCTCTGCTGGTAGATGCTGGACCGGCTGAGTGCCAACAGCCGGCCCTCTTCCAGCAGATCGACGCTGTCTTGTCGTGCTTCTTCTGCTTCCTCCTTGGTATACATGGTGACTCGTGGGGAGTCGAACTCTATGTCCGTTGGGATGACGACTTCGGCACCGTAGATGAGGAAGAAGGGCGTGAAGTCGGTTGACTTGTTTGGAGTCGTGCGCAGACTCCAGAGGACGGCTGGCAGCTCGTCGAGCCAACAGCTAGCCGAGCGCTCCAGAGGCTCGATCAACCGAGGCTTGATGTCGGACAGGATGAGGCCGTTTGCTTGCTCCACTTGGCCGTTTGACTGCGGGTGGGCGACGGACGCTAGGTCCAGTCGGATGCCCTGTGCTGCACAGAAACGGGCCAAGGCGCCTTTGGCAAAATTTGTGCCGTTGTCGGTGATGATGCTGTGTGGTATGCCGTACCGAATTGTGATATCGGTGATGAAAGTCACTGCAGTCGGACCGTTCAGTTTCTTAATTGGCTTCTCTTCTATCCACTTGGTGAACTTGTCCACCGCAACAAGTAGGTGAGTTAAACCACCTCGTGCTGTCATGAATGGTCCCACCATGTCTAGGCCCCAAACTGCGAAAGGCCTGGCAATGGGGATGGCTTTGAGCGCAGAAGCCGGCTGGTGCGGCTTGGAGCTGAACTTTTGGCATCCTTTGCATTTTTGGACCAACTCATTGGCCTCTTACAAGGCAGTCGGCCAGAAGAAACCATGCCGAAAGGCTTTGGCAACGAGTGCTCTTGAAGCCGCATGGTGGCCGCATTCGCCTTGATGGATGTCTTTGAGAATCTCTTGGCCTTGCTCTGGCTCTATGCAGCGCTGGTAGACACCAGTGATGCTGCGCCTGACCAGCTCTCTGTTGACTATGGTATAGGCTGCCGCCTGGCGTTGTACTTGCCGAGCTGAGGTCTCATCAGTTGGTAGCTCTTTGTTCACCAGGAATTTGAGGATGGGCTGGGCCCATGAGGGTGCTGCTATTTCTTTGACTACTAGAACTGCCACTTGGACGAGGGCGGCTGGGCTGGGAGGCGGCGGGTTGGAGTCAACAGCCGCTTGCTGGGTTGTTGAAGTCCCCGGGCCGACTGGCGCGGTCCTTGGGCTGAGTTCTGGAATCTTCGAGTCTGCCACCGCAGTCCCCGGGCTGGGTTCCGCAGTCCCTGGGCTAGCCTCGACTATGGCGGCTCCGGAGTCATCTGCCGAGATCCTCGTGCCGCCTGCCGGGGCTCTCGAGTTGGATCCGACATCTTCGGGAGGAGCCGGTACGAAGATGGAGTCTGATTCTGGTGAGGGCTTGACGGACGGCTTGAGAAGGCGCTGAAGGGCGACACCAGATGGTATTTCTTGGCGGGTAGAGCCGATTCGTGCCAATGCATCTCCTTGGTCATTGTCATTCCTTGGCACATGAAGGAACTCACATCCTTCGAAATACCCGCTGAGTTGCTGCACGAGGAAACGGTAGCTCGCCATGTTTGCATCTTTCGCGTCCCAGTCGCCGGATGATTGCTGGACCACTAAGTCTGAGTCACCATGACACAAGATCCGGCGGGTGCCAAGCTCTTTGGCAAGCCGGAGCCCGTGAATGAGCGCCTCATACACGGCGACGTTATTGGAGGCGGCAAAGTGGATTTACAACGCATACTTGAGCTTATCGCCTTTGGGAGAGGTGAGGACGATGCCGACTCCCAAGCCAGTGTGCATCTTGGAGCCGTCAAAATGCATCCGTCAATGGGTGGAATCAAGTGCTCGAGGCAGGTACTGGGTCTCGGCCCAGTCGACGAGGAAGTCGGCCAGTGCTTGTGATTTGATGGCGGTGCGAGGCTGGTAGCAGATGGTGTAAGGAGCCAGCTCTATGGCCCACTTGGCCACTCGACCAGAAGCATCTCGGCTACCGATGATCTCGGCAAGCGGGGCCGTGCAGACCACCGTGATTGGATGCTCTTGAAAGTAAGGCTTCAATTTCTTGGCAGCAAAGTGTACGCCATAGCACATCTTCTGGTAGTGGGGGTAGTTCTGCTTGGAGGTCGACAGTACCTTGCTCAGGTAATATACTGGTCTCTGGACAGGCAGTGCCTTGCCTTCCTCCTTGCGCTCCACTACAATGACTATGCTGACTACCCGGCTAGTGGCGGCGATGTACAGGAGCATAGGTTCCTTGGGAGTCGGAGCCGCCAGGACAGGCGGAGTAGTCAACATCTTCTTCAACTGGTGAAAAGCTTCGTCCGCCTTATGGTTCCACTCAAAAAAAGTGGTCTTCTTCATAAGTTGGTATAAGGGGAGAGCTTTCTCGCCCAGCCGACTGATGAATCGGCTGATGGACGCTAAGCAGCCGGTGAACTTCTGCACATCTAGCAGTCGGCTGGGTACCTCCATTCTCTCGATGGTCTTGATTTTTACTGGGTTGCATTCTATGCCGCGTTCAGAGACTAGGAAGCCTAGCAGCTGGCCGGCTGGTACTCCGAAGACACACTTCTCGGGGTTGAGCTTGATCTGGAACCGGCGCGGGTTTTCGAAGGTCTCCTTAAGGTCTTCCAGCAGCGTTCCACGCTTTTCCGTCTTCACCACCACGTCGTCCACGTAGACGTGGGCGTTACTGCCGAGCTGCTTGAGGAGACACTTCTGCATGCAACGCTGAAAGGTGGCGCTGGCATTCCTCAAGCCGAACGTCATGGTGAGGTAGCAAAATGCTCCAAACGGCGTGATGAAGGGAGTCTTCAATCTGTCAGTCGGGTTCAACTTGATCTGGTGATACCCTGAGTATGCATCCAAGAAACTCAACAGCTCGCATCCGGCTGTGGAGTCTATCACCTGGTCGATTCTTGGTAGGGAAAATGGGTCCTTGGGGTAGGCCTTGTTGAGGCTCATGTAGTCAATACACATTCGCCACTGCTTGTTCTTCTTTAGTACCAGGACCGGATTTGCCAGCCACTCCGGAAAGAAAACTTCCATGATGAATCCAGCTGCTAGGAGTCGGGCTATCTCTTCTCCGACAACTCTTCTCTTCTGATAAGCGGCGCAGGGGCTGCCTGACTGGCTTTGCATCAGATCGGACATGTAACTTGTGCTCGGCGAAATCCGTCGGTACACCTGGCATGTCTTTGGGGACCATGCGAAGATGTCTCGATTCTCACAGAGGAAATCGACGAGCTCGCCTTCCTATTTGCTGTCGAGGTTTGCACCTACGACGGCGTACCTCTCTGGGTGCTCCGGATCCAAGGGT
Organism: Triticum aestivum; assembly: GCF_018294505.1. Taxonomy (NCBI): domain Eukaryota; kingdom Viridiplantae; phylum Streptophyta; class Magnoliopsida; order Poales; family Poaceae; genus Triticum; species Triticum aestivum. Next base: position 406,966,090 of record NC_057803.1, read on the forward strand.
ATCTTCTTTGTCTCTTTGGCCGGCTTGAACGAACCTTCAGCCTCCGACTCTTTTGGGCTGGGAGATACCTCAGGCTGCTTGCCGGCCATCACCACAACTCGCTCAAGGAGCCGCTTCTCAGCCGCGATTACCAGGGACTCGACCAGCCTACTGCTCTCAGCTGTGCAAGCAGACGACTTCTGGTAGTCGCCTGCCATAGTCAGAATTCCCCTAGAACTGGGCATCTTCATCTTGAGGTAAGTGTAGTGGGGGACCGCCATGAACTTAGCCAAGGCGGATCGGCCAAGTAGCGTATGGTATGGGCTCTCAAGGTCCACCACCTCAAACCAAACAGACTCTCTTCGGAAGTGATCTTTGTCCCCAAAGAGGACGTCCATCAGGATCTTGCCGATCGGCGAGCAGGAATGCCCAGGTACAATGCCGTGGAACACTGTCCGGCTGCTCTGAAGCTGTCTTTGCTTGATCCCTAACTTCTCCATGGTATCCTTGTACAGGATATTGATGCTGCTGCCCCCGTCTATCAGAACTCGCGAGAAACGCGCGGCCCATTTGTCCGTAGCAAAGGTGGCATCCAGGACCAGGGCGTAGGAGCCCGGACTCGGCATCACTTCTAGATGGTCAGCCCTGCTCCAGCTGATGGGCTTCTCAGACCAGTGCATGAACTCTGGCGTCTCTGAGGCTACTGCATTCACCTCTTGTCGCTGCAGCCACCTGCTGCGTCGATCATCAGCCATACTAGTGAACACCATGTAGGCTCTGTGTTCTTTAGGGTATTCGTCTTGTACTACATCGACTGGCCTGACTGCCGGCTGCTGGGGCGGAGGCGGAGGCGGCTGCCCAGCAGGCGGGGGTGGCAGGAGGCCGTCTCCCTTGGTGATCCTAGTGAGCCAGTGGCACTTCCGGGTGGTGTGATTCGACGGCTTTGCGCCGCTTTGGAACTTGCAAGGTCCATCCAAGGTCTGCTCATAGGAGAAGGCCGACAACCAGTTTGGCTTGCCGCCTTTCTGTCGCATGGGCGGAGGCTAATCTTCTGGCTGCTGGGCTTCAACGGTCACGACCTGCCGGCTGCCGGAAGCCGGCTGTGGGCCCTTGCGCTTGTTGTCACCCTGCTGTTGTCGCCCGCCGGCGTCTGCCGCCGGAGTTCTTGGAGCTTGAGGAGCCACTTTGCCAGTTGTGCTGATTTGAATTTCCGCCTTCATTGAGGAGTCGGCCGTGGCGTACTTGTCCGCTATGATCAGCAGCTCGTCGAGGGTTTCTGGCTCGTCGCAGAGGAGCTTGTGCTTGAGGAGGGTGCCTTCTCGGCATCCGGCTGTGAAGTATTCAATGGCCTGCACCTCGTGCACGCCCTCGCAGGAGTTCCAGAGCTCAGCCCAACGCGTGAAGTAGTCGCGAGTCGACTCGTCAGGACCTTGCACACACAAGGAGAGCTGATGAGGCTTGGGAGGATGCTTGTACGTGCTGGTGAAATTGCAGACGAACGCTTCGGTGAAGTCGACCCAGCTGTTGATGTTGTGGGGCTTTAGGCTGTTCAGCCATGTCCGGGCCGTGCCCTGGAGCATGAGCGGAACGTACTTTACGGCGACACGTTTGTTGCCGTTTGCTATGCTGACAGCCATGGAGTAGTCGACTAGCCAGTCTTCCGGCTTCACGGAGCCGGTATACTTGGGCGTGTCTCTTGGGAGCGTGAACCCTCTGGGAAAGGGCTCGTCCCGAATGCGGGGCCCGAAACAAGGTGGACCCAGCTCGTCTTCTTCTTCCAGCGCCAGGGACCGGTGAATTCGGTCGATCCGGTGGCGGGCGTCATTCTCTCCAACTCCCTCTCGGCGGCCAAGGCGGTCACTGAGGGTCGGATGGTCAATAGGCGGCGGGGAGACTCGCCTCTCCTTACGGGGAGGGGGAGGCGGACAGTCGTCCCGTCGTTCCACTGCTCTCGGGCGGCCATCTTGGTTGCGCTCTATGGTAATGCGAGTCCGACTGTGGCTGACAGCCGGCTCCTTGTCCTTTCTTCCTCGGGTGCCGCCAGTCGGCGTCCAAGTCGTCGCGCCTTGATCTCGGTGCGGGTCGTCGTTGGGCCACTACGGCGCCTTTGTGCGGCAGCCGGCCTCGTTCTGCGCGGCGGCCGCGTCGAGGAGCCGCTGGACTCGCTCCATCATGAGGCGGCGTTCTTCGCCCTCGAAATTGTCCAGCTCAGCCGCCGCTGCCCGGGCGGCTCGGATGTTCTCCGCTGGTGTAGCGTACACGGGGCGGCTAGCCCCAAATAGGCTGGCGATGGCTATGCCGCGTTGCTGGACTGCGCCAAGGCGGCTAGGCCCTACCGGGGCCGGCGAGCCGCCAACGGCGCGACCCATCTCCCGCTGGTAAGCTTCTGACAAGCGTCTCATGCTGGCCAGCTTCTTTGCGCCTTCAACAAGCTGAAGGCGCGCGCTTCTAACGTCTCTGTGTCATCGTCTTTCGGAATGGGCGTAGTTAGGTCTTGCAGCGCCGCGCCGAGTGAGTCGGGCGCTCCTCCGCCGGGGAACTCATCATGACTGATGACTAGCACCTCAGTGACGGTGCTTCCGTTGCTCTCTGCGTGGGGGAGAGGTTCATCGTCGACCACCACGTTAGTGGGGAACGCGTCGAGCGACGCGGTGTCGGAGTCGACCAGCATCGGGTCAGTGGAGCCTACGGACTCCAAGTCTACGGCAGGCCCGCCGGAAACGTGGAGTTGATCGAGGAGGCCCGCGAGGAGGTTCTTGGGGCCGCCCGTGCCTGCGTCGGACGCAGGTTCGTCGGAGAGGCAGACCTCGCCGACAAGCTCGGCCAAGGAGCTGGCTGCGCAGGCGATCTCAACGCCGTGCAGCGCGTCGATGCAAACTTCGTCTGGCGTGTCTGGCTGGCTGCGCTCGCCAGGGAGGAAAAGGGTTCCCGTCCAGAGCAGATCTCCGGACGGCGGTGCACCAGGCCCCACGGTGGGCGCCATATGTCGAGGGTTTGGTGCGATATATTCCAACGGATGGCTTATCATGGTGGGGGCGAGTAGGACGTCGCCGGTGCCTGGAAACGGGATGAGGCGAAGACATGCACGCCGGCGAATCTTACCCAGCTTCAGGGCTCTCCGGGGAGATAATACCCCTACTGCTGCTCTGCGGGGTCTCCGCATGATCAGTATGGCCAAGTGTTTACACGGTCGCTCCTTGAACTGTTTCTTAGAGGTAGGAGAGGGCAAGGCTAGCTCTCTCCTTCTATCTAGTATGGTCTAGAGCTACTAGGTTCCAACCCTTTGCATGGGTGCCCTGGGGGGTTTATATAGGCCTACCCCCCAGGGGTACAATGGTAATTCAACTGGGCGCGGGCCTAGCCGTCAGTGCCTCCAGCCTCCGACTTCTCCGCCGACTAGTGGGCCCCGCCGACTGGTGGGCCCCGCCGACTGGTCTGGTACGGAGCCGACAGGCCGCGTCCGCCGCGGGCGGGTCTTGCCGGCCGCTGATTACTGTAGCCGTGCTTCTGATGACGCGGGCTTGGTCATGGGGTCGTGGCAACAGTCCCGCCGCCTGGCGGGCAATCACTATTGCCACTCCCCATCACATCTTGATTAATGGTGCATCGGGCCCAGGGGAGGGCTCGGCCGACTCCTCGGGCCGACTCCTGACGGATCCGACTTGCGGTCCTCTCGCCGTCTCCTAGGGTCTCACTGACTGGTGGGACCTACTGCCCCCAGGCCGTACAGATAAGCTGTGGTGGGCGCAGGACTCGGTACTGTGGTGCTGATGTCAGGGCCGGCTGGGCAACAGTGCCACGCCACACGGAGATCTTCCCGGGTACGGCGTGCTGTGGCCATGCCTGCCCTTGGTAAGGGGCGGGAGTGGGCTTCACTGTAGCCATGCCCCTGCCCCGCCCCCTTCGATGAGTTCATGGGTTTGTTGGAGTCGCCGGCCGACTCCCCAAAGCCGGCTTCTCTGGAAGTCGTCCCCGGGACTCGGCCGTGAGCGGGCAGTCGACCGCCCTGCCGTCGACTCCTCATGAGGCGGCTCTTCGTCCTGGGGTCTTGAGGGGCGCAGCCTGCCCCGATGTCTTGAAAGGTTATGGGACTCGGGTTGGCCTACCCGTGGCCCATTACTCCAACAGTCATCATGTTAAGCAAGGGTTCGCATGCTATCAGTAAAATATGTTGATGAAAAATAAGCACATTGCATATTCATAAGATTAATTCAAGCCACATGGAAAACCCATTTATCCAAACCAAGCATGTTTCTCATGTATGAAGTGCAGCCAAATTCGATTTGCTCCTCACATGGTATACAATAACAGAATCCAGCCACAACAATTGGACATCGCATTGCAGAATTGAACCAAGCAATTAACTAAACACCACAACAAATGAACCAAACATTAACTGAGCAGCACATTGCACAATATAACATACTCCTAATAGAAGATCAGACAGTTAACCAAACCAAGCATTCTTAACAACTTGGAAATATAGCAATTGTATTTGTTTCTCATGTATTTCGTACAACCAAATTCGATTTATTTCTCATATGGTATACAATAACAGAATGCACCCACAACATTTGAACATTGCATTGCAGGATTGAATCAAACAGCCAACCGCATCGCGTCGTCGGCGCGCGAGGTGTTGACGGTGGCCTCGACGGCGAGGTGCTCCTCCAAGATCTGGGAGTTGACACAAATGGCAGCCATCGTGACCTCATCCGCGCGTGCGGCCGCGATTTGCTTCTCAACTGCGAATTGGTCGTTGAGATCCTGGCTATAATGCGCACCATGGCTTAGGGCGGCGCTTATTTGGTGGAGGGGCGGTGATTTGGGTGGAACATATCGCGCCGGCGGTCGGGGCATGTGGGATGTGGAAGGAGTAGGAGGATGGGGGTCGGGTGTGGATTACCTGCCTAGATAGGCATGGCTGGGAAGCGTGGAGGAGGGTCGCCGGCGAGGAGGCGGTGCTGCTAGCAAGGAATGAAGGTTTCAATTTGGAAAGTAAGGCGGAAACAGGGGAAATGTGGCTTTGGTAAGGGGAGGCGCGGGGAGGTAGATATTTCCATGGAAGCCGAAATTTTGGAATCGCTTCAATGAAAAAACTGGCGCGCAAAGTGTCATCAGACAGGGTCCCTTATTTCAGACTATGTACGATATGTGAACATCACAAACGATTTAGATAGCTTAACCCATGTGTGATGAGTTTGAACGTCAAAATTTTTGGTTTGAATTTCCCTGGTTACAGTGGTCATCCACGTCATTGCATAATTTGGGTACACAAAGGAGACTACAACACACCCACACTTCTGAATCAAGCAAGTTCGGAAATTAAACAGAGCTAGCTGACCTAAACATTACTCTAACAAATTAAAGACCGGCGCTCTTAAATAAACAAAACAAAGAGTACTACTACTGCCGGTGCTCATCAATCTCCGCCGCCTCCTCCATGTCCAGCTAGCACCCGACGGTCTCCTGGGTAAGGGGCTCCATGGAATCAATTGGTCCATACTCGGCAAGTATCTCGCCATCCACGTCCGCCATATCTTTGGAATAGGCCACCACAAGCTGGGCGTGGGCGGCCGTGATCTGGGCTTTGGTGGGCTCCGTCATGGCAAGGTATGCCACGCAGCAATGGACAGCTGCTCGAACTATCTCGGCGACTGCCAACTCTTCTACCGTGGGTTGCCGACCGTTGTCGGAGAAGCTTCGTTTGATTTGTGCGATGAACGCCATGAGCTAGGCATCGACGGCCTTGACATGGTAGTGGGTGATCTCCATCAGGGCTAAGGCTACCGCTGCGGAACAGACAACTGCTGTGCCGCTCTCGCCAGTTGCTATCCCAGAGGCAGATGCTGCTGCCACCGCCTAAGAAGCAACATCTGCCATTTGGGCTGCCTTGGCTGCCCGGACGCAGACTGCAGTCGCCCTCACGAAGCTTGTTAGCACGCGCCTAGCTGCTGTAGCCGTGCTCTCGCCGGAGTGGGCCGCCGAAGTTGCCCTCACGACGCGGGTCCATGTCCCCATCTTTCACCGGCGACGAATGAATAGTGAAATGATATTTGGGGAGTGAGCTAGTGTGTTTGAGATGCCGGCTATGGACTGTAGCCGACACACCTTATCGCGTAAGCCATAGGCTTACTATACACCGACGGTGCTCCAAGATATTTTGTGCTGCATCTCACACGGTTGGTGAAAATAAACTGTGTGCAATCTACTTGATTTATTGTCTTGATTTGAATTACATAATGGGGTCACAGCTGCAAAGGATGCTGTTTGAATTGCTACAACTTTTATCTCAATTGAACATGCAACTATAGGTGTGTCATCAAAAAAAATTAGAATTATTCAGGGTTCATTTGGCGTTTTCATACATTAACTTGGTTTTGTAGGCATTTCAGGTGCATAATTCAAATTTGAACTACATGCACATGCTCAAGTGCATATAAACGGGTTGAAAAATCAAATCTGTGTCCTTGGTTGCATGCTTAGGTCCCATGTAAGAAATGGGAATGAATGTCAAACACCCTGCCACCGTCACTCGGCTACAAACATTGAGATACCTGGTTTTTAATTCTAGTAAGTTCAAAACTCATCTGAAATTCATGAAATTTAGCATGCTATCATGGAGTGGCATAAACATGCCATGGTAAAAATTTGGTCCCATTTTGGACAGGTTTGGGTATAAGCTTCTCACAAACCAGAGCTTCTCACAACAAGCGTGAAGGTTTCAATAGGGAACATGCCACCTTTGGGCACAAAATGATATTTGTTGCCTCTTATTGCTTTCAAAAAAATTCGAGTGTCAACAAAGAACAATAGGAGTGTTGTGTTTAATTTTGAATTTTTTCAGGGTTCGTTTGGACATTTTTATAAATTAACAGGGTTTTCCAGGCATTTTATGTGCATAATTCAAATTTGAACTACATGCACATTCTCAAGTGCATATAAACCGGTTGAAAAATCAAATATGTGTCCTTCGTTGCATGCTTAAGTCCCATGCAAGAAATGAGAATGAATTCCAAACACCCTACCACCGTCACTCGCCCGCAAACATTGAGATACCTGGTTTTTAAATTCTAGTAAATCCAAAACTTTTCTAAAATTCATGAAACCTGGCATGCTATCATGGAGCGGCATCAACATGCCGTGGTAAAATTTTTGTCCCATTTGGGGCAGGTTTGGGTATAAGCTTCTCACAACAAGCGTGATGGTTTCAGTAGGGAACGTGCCACCTTTGGGTTCAAAACGATATCCGTTCCCTCTTATTGCTTTCAAATTTTTTCTAGTGCCAATATAGAACAAGAAGAGTGTTGTCTTTAATTTTGGAATTTTTTGGGGTTCGTCTGGACATTTTTATACATTAACTTGGTTTTGTAGGCATTTTATGTGCATAATTCAGATGTGAACTAGATGCACATCCTCCAGTGCAGATAAATTTGTTGAAAAATCAAATATGTGTCCTTGGTTGCATGCTTAGGTCCCATGCAAGAAATGGGAATGAATTGCAAACACCCTGCCACCGTCACTCGGCCACAAACATTGAGATACTTGGATTTTAAATTCTAGTAAATCCAAAACTCGTCAAAAATTCATGAAACTTGGCATGCTATCAAGGAGGGGCATCAACATGCCGTGGTAAATTTATTTCCCATTTGGGGAAGGTTTGGGTATAAGCTTCTCACAAACCAGAGCTTCTCACAACAAGCATGGTGGTTTCAGTAGGGAATGTGCCACCTTTTGGGACGAAACGATATCTGTTGCCTCTTATTTCTTTCAAAAAAATTCTAGTGTCAACATAGAACAACAAGAGTGTTGTGTTTAATTTTGGAATTTTTCTGGGTTCGTTTGGACATTTTTATACATTAACTTGGTTTTCTAAGCATTTTATGTGCATAATTCAAATTTGAACTACATGCACATGCTCCAGTGCATATAAATTGGTTGAAAAATCAAATATGTGTCCTTTTGTGCATGCTTAGGTCCCATGCAAGAAATGAGAATGAATTTCAAACACCCTGCCACCGTCACTCGGCCACAAACATTGAGATAATTGGTTTCTAACTTCTAGTAAATCCAAAACTCGTCTGAAATTCATGAAACTTGGCATCCTATCATGGAGCGACATCAACATGGCGTGGTAAAAACTTTGTTTCATTTTGGGGTAGGTTTGGGTATAAGCTTCTCACAAACCAGAGCTTATCACAATAAGCATGATAGTTTCGATAGGGAACATGCCACCTTTGGGGACGAAACGATAGCCATTGCCTCTTATTGCTTTCAAATTTTTTCTAGTGTCAACATAGAACAATAGGAGTGTTGTGTTTAATTTTGGTATTTTTGGGGTTCGTTTGGACATTTTTATACATTAACTTGGTTTTCTAGGCATTTATGTGCATAATTCAAATTTGAACTACATGCACATGCTCCAGTGCATATAAGTTGGTTGAAAAATCAAATATGTGACCTTCAATGCATGCTTAGGTCCCATGTAAGAAATGGGAATGAATTTCAAACACCAGGAGACTGTTGATTGCTGGCAAAACGTTGAGATACTTTGTTTTTAAATTCTAGTAAATCCAAAACTTGTCTGAAATTCATGAAACTTGAAATGCTATAATGGAATGGCAGCCAACATGCTGTGGTATTTTTCGTGTCCATTTTGAGAGAAGGCGCACTCAAATAACGGCTAACAAAGGCATTTTGAAACAAATAGCTGCCACTCTAACATCTCAAATGTTTTGTATAATTTAAATTGTGTGCGTTCTGTTAACCATTCACGTGACGCCATGCCTCACTCTTCTAATGGTTAGGAGGTGCCGTGTGGACATGTGCTTGAGTGCTTGAATAAACAAGAGGTGTGCGAGCTGTACTCCAATGCGGAGGCTAACCGGAAAGCGTGCGAGCTGTACGTCGTGCAGGCTCACTAGGAAGCGAGCCCTTTTACAACCATGGTCTCCCACCTTGCTCGCATCCTCTACATCAATGGCATCCAAGCCGCAGTTCAATACAGTTTTTAAATATAAAACACTCACCGCAAACGTTTTAGTTAGAACACCCGTATGCAAAACCAACAACTTCCCCGGGAAGCAAAGGGAAAATGTGCCTCGCAGGATTTGTGCAGCTCTTCATCGAAAACGTTTTAGTTAGAACACCCTTATGAAAACCGCCAGCTTCCCTAGGAAGCCAAGAGGAAATGTGCCGAGCAGGATTCCTGCAGCTCTTGATCGCAAACATTTTAGATAGAACACCCGTATGCAAAGTGAGAGCTATGGTCATCCCTTCAATGCAAACGGTTGTTTTGGATGACCCGTGTGCAACCATGTACAAACAATTTGATAAGATTTGCATATGTCATATTGGGTATGTTGCCATTTTTCAAACAGGAAAGATTCACATTTGTTGATCTAGCAACATTGCCATTTGTCAATCCTTATAACACTGCGATTTGTCAAAATATGCAGCTAGAAATCACTAGCACTATCTAATTTTTGCAACTAAAATTCAGTAATTAAGCATAGATTTCACTCGCAGATTAAGTAGTCGTTCTTAATTAAAAAAACAGTTCAACTCGATAGCTGAACCGACCAAACTTTTCCCCAATTGTTGCCAACCACATACTAAAATAGCTAGTTCAACTATATATACTAGCTAATTTGAAGTACGTTGTACAGTTCCACCACACATCTATAGTCAGATGATCTAAACAAAATAGCCCCTAAATACTACTACTACAGAGGGGCTTTGTGCTACTTCCGGCAGCCTCTCCTCTGCCGAGCACGCTCAGTAAGAGGCAGAGGAGGAGGAGGCCGACGAGCTGGACAAATGCAATATGGTGCTTGCCGCTGCTGCACGTTCAGCGACGCTCGCCAGCTCAAACGCCCACTGCCGCTCCAGACGATCCCTCTCGAAGCGGTCGAACTGCTCGTAGATCTCCTGATTCCTCGCCTCTGCGTCGGCTTGTGCTGCGGGCATGGCTGTAGTAAGGCTCTTTGCGTGCTCTACGAGGCGCTCCTCCTCCCGTAGGAACTTGATGTAGCACGCAAGGTCATTGATGCACGTGCAGGCCTCCACCTCCGCCTCCCTCCTTCGGGTGGCGGTGGCGCAGTGGGTGATGATCCTGGCGGTCGACAGTGGGCTGGCGGCCACGGCGGCTGACGAAGGAGTGACGTCCACGGCAGCCACATCCTGCCTTCGGGCTGCGGTGGCGGAGCGGGCGATGGCCAGCAGTGGGGTGGCGGCCATGATGGCCACCTCCCGCCTACAGGCCGCGACGGCGGAGCGGGCGATGGCCCTGGCTTTCGACGGTGGTGTGGCGGCAACGGCAGCCGGCAACAACTGCCGATGGGTAGCGGCGACGGAGCATGTGATGGGTGTTCCGCGCACACCCAACAGGGATGCCACACGCACTACACAACGCCGGGGACTGAGCCGCCCCGTGGTGTAGCCTCCCAACTGGAGCTGTCCTCTGATGACGGCGGAGTGGCTGAGCGATGACGACGGACCGGTGCCATTGGCGATTGTGAGAGAAGCAGACGAGATAAGCTAAAGGGAGGGAGGGGAAAATGCGACGCATGACTCGCCGACCGTGAGGATTTATATAGCAGGCCGGTAGGCATTGGGATTTTGGGGGATTTCACCGAGTCGGGCGGGAAGCTTGCGCGGCAACCTGCGAGGTTGCGCGGTAATGGGCTCACCGACGATTCATTGGCGCCACCGTTTGGCCAAAAGAACGCCCCCGCGCGCTGTGCAAGCTTGCGCTGTAAGCCGTCTGTGGCAGCGGGGTGACAAGACGTGCAAGAGGAGGACGAAAGGACACGTACACATACAGTTAATACAAAAAATTTGTTTGCGACTTAATTACCAACTATACCCCCGTCCTGGTTTATATGTAGGATTTAATTATTAAAGTATGTATGCATGTCGCCAAAGATTATATCGTTGGATTCGTATTTGAACATAGTTTCCAGTTATACAATTTTTGTAACATGCATTAACACTTTTTGGTTAAATTTAAGGTTATATACCAGCAAGCGTTTGCTTGCAACACACACGGCTTATTCCATCACAAATAGCACGGATGGATTAGCTGTATGCCATGTATCACACACGCAACTCTAATCTGATTCGTGCTTTATGTCTCCGACGTCGCTTGCACAGTTCGTCTTATTTGCCGCGTATCACTGTGCCGGCCTCTGCTCGCATCCCTCGGCAAGCTCTTCTCGCCGTTAGGCGCTGCGGCGCGCTCTGCTCGCATCCGTCGGCACGCTCGGCTTGTGGACAACTTTCCCTTGCGTGTTCAACTGCTATATGCATATATATGGTTGCTCGCCGTTGATGTGACCGCGGTTCACTCTGCTCGCGTCCCTCCGCGTGTGCTCTGCCAGCGATTGGGCGTGCGCACGATCATGTTGGGGGCCCCATACGCATGCGGTTGCGCCGCCCGCGTTGCCACGCGATGCAGTTACCTGAGGCACGATGGAGTTATGCATTGCAAACTAGAACTGCCATCAGGGCCTGCCGATATTCCTCTCCGTCCAGCTTTCCCTTTAATTCCCGCAGCCATTATAACCTTAGTCTCTTCAACCTTTCTGTCGCGCCCCACAACAGAACAAGCACACCCACAATGACACATAGAAAGGGGATGTCTTGTGGCGCTCCAATGGAGTTCGGCAAGCATAGAGTGTTGACCCACGCGAGGGAGACAGATCTCTCGATGGTGTACACCATCGAACTGGCTGTGGTGGACGACTACATCAACATCGTTGAGCAATTGCTTGCTTGAGACATGTACAAGGTGGTCGGCATCGACCTCCAGTACACCGCCGGTTGTCCCGACATAGATCAGAAGGTTATCGTCGCCCAGTTGTGCGTGCGCCATCATGTCCTCATCTACCACTACTTCATGGCCACAGTGCCTTGTGACTGTTTCAATAGGTTTGTCAACAGCACCGACTACAAGTTCGCCACGGTGGAAACCACCGATGATGTAAAAGCGCTCAGTGTTACGTGCTTGGCCTGCAAGAACCTTGTCGAAATCCATGACCATTACAGGGTCTGGGGCAGCACGAAGAAGGACTCCCTGGTCGAACTCGCCTCGGCCATCATCGACCTCTACTACGAAAAGATGAAGCAGGATGCCCAGAGAACAAGTCCCCTATCCTGGCACAGGGCTTGGATGCAGCAACTGGGTGCACCTCACCTCGGGTTCGCGGCCAAGAGTGTGTACACATGCTACGAGATGCACATGTAGAGCAAGCGTCACAAGAAGTATATCATGATCAGATGTTCATTTATGCTAGTTAATCATGCATGTAATATATAGTATACTTTATTAGTGTGTGGAAATGTCATGTGCGTAGTAGCCACCTATGTAATTATGCATGTAATAGTTTACTTTGGTGTGTGCAAATGCCATGGTTGTTGGTAGCCACCTATGTAAGTGGATGTTTAATTTGGTTATGCAACCATGTCCATATAAGTGTGTATATATATATATATGTTGTTGTTCTGTATGCAATCATATCGCACAACACACACGTCTTATTGGTAGCACCAGTTTGTGTTATTATCAGTCTTCGCACACATTTCTGATTACAGACCTGTTTGCCGTGTATCACACATATCTTGTTATATTGAACCATTTCTATTCTCTTGTCTCAACACAAACGGTTCATCCAAGTGAACCGCATGCCGTATATCGCACACACCTTGATCTAGCTGACCGTTTCTTTCGCGTTGTCTAATCATAAATAGTTCATCTGAGTGAACCGTATGCTGTATATCGCACACACCTCCATCTGGCTGCCTGATTCTTTTGTTCATCCTCATCGCAAATAGTTAATTGCACTGAACCGTATGCCCTGCATCGCACACACAACTAAAATCTGAACCGCGTTTGATGCATCCTCCATCGCAAACGTTTTACACCATTTCTGCCATTTTTTACACCACTGTTTGTGATTATTGCATCGCACATAGTTTCCTCGAAGGGTCTCTGATCGTAGTGTCGCGTTAGCAGCATCCTGCAGTAGTGTGTACAAAGATGATAGAAACATATTGGCACGTGCTGCAATTATACGCGGCATCTTGGGCTTCTTATATGGGATCCCATTAATATGGCCATTGATACAAGCTTTTTTATCCTTCTGGAACTCAGAAGGTCACACCTTGGTGACAACCCAGGGAGAGATGGGATTTCCCCTTTTGGCACTATAGGACTCCATGGGTATCAACATATTAGGACGTGTACATGATGAATACGTCCCAGATTCTTGTTTTCAAGATGAGGTGGCAGCTGCACTATTTTCTGCATATACAATAATCTACAAAAGCAAGATTGATACTGATAGTGGGGAAGATGGCCTTGATGCCCTGTCTGAATGGTTCGATGACTTTTTGATGGATATGGAATAAGTGGAGAACAGCCCCCAGATTCCGCTGCCTCCAAATTTCTATGCTGATGTTGATGACCCACTTCTTGAAAGGTTAAATATCAGAACGAGTGATGACACTAGCAATGCAAGGCCTCTTGGTCTGTACTTTTTGAAAGCAAGTGATGCGGTTCAATGACACATCTTCGTGCCACTTTTGTAGTTGTTTGTCTGTGTTCTTACTGTGTTCTTGTTGGCTTGGGCACACTCATACACCCGGAAGTTTTCATGGCAGCAGCAATTATTGCCAATGGAGTGAGAAGAGCCATTGGAGTGGCAAGCATGGCGTATTTGTATGAGAGTTTGGATGCTATCCAGGGGCTATACGGAGGAGCATCAAATTAGCTAGCAAGTTTCGATTATCTCTGCGTACTCACTTCATTATGGGGTGGTTTGCATGCTACTTGAGAGCTATGCCTGCTGAACCGAACTCCATTGTTTCTGTTACCAATTTCCCCCATTTATAGCAGGTGTTTGGAGGTTGTTAGAGGTTGATGTTTATCTGGAGGGTGCACATCACCTCTTTCTTGAGGTTAATGTACAACAACATTGCTTAGCTCATTTGGATTTGCTAGGGATGCTGAAGGTATGCTTCCCTCAAGACACACCAAATACAATAGTTGATCGGCGTCATGCACCTGACAACACAAGGCAGATCAGAATATCTGAAATTGACTTGTTGGTGAGTAGTACTGTTGGTGGTGTGTCACACCGGCGATGCCACATCCATAACAATCAAGCCTATTGCCCCAAACACTTCGCTAGGATGTTCCATTGTGACGAAGTTGTGCCAGATACTTGTATGGAGGGACTTCTTCGTTTCTCTGAATGTTTGTTAGGCAATATGAGTGAGACAACCGAGCTGTTATGTCGTCCTCTTTTGGCCTATCGGCTGCCTGATGCGCATACCTTTGAGGCACAGGTCCATGGAACGGGCCCCATATCCAGCGCGGGATATATGCTTTGGTGTAAGTCATATCTTAGCTTCTTGAAGGGTGCTGACTCTTTTTGTGCTGGGACGAACCCATCTCCACCTACACAGAAGGGCCAAGCTTAAGTGCCCCAAACAGGTACCCACTTTTTTATATTTATGCTTTATGACTGGAATTAGGCTTTCCCTAACACACATAGTACTTCTATTAGATGCATACATTATAGCTTCTGAAATTGTGAGAAATGGCAAAGCTTCGCTTAAGGAAAAGGCTCAAGCTGGTGACTGCTCGAGTAGTGCACAACCACCCAACATCGATAAGCATGAGAAGGCATCCACCAATGGGATGAAATTAATATATGAAGCCACAACTAGTGGTTGCTCTAAAGATATACCCCTTGTTGACCTTACTGGGGGGTACAGAGGTGGTCGCCAATGAATAGCAAACAGGCACAGAACACATGTTGCCTAGATCAAACATCGCCAAGAAGGCGAAAAGGGCACTTGCAGGTAGGTTCAAGAGGAAGAGCGGCAACAACCCAAAGGTTTCTGAATAGAGCCATGTTGAGAAGGCATGCAAGGTGGATTCAGACTGTAAGTGTTGCAAACGCCCCTCTCTTTGATTTCTGCTTCTTACTTAGATGGGTCATAACCTATGAATATTATGATGTGCTTTACAACGAGCGATACCTAGAGTGTAGCAGCAAGCCAAGATTTAATGGAGAAGATATGCTCTGACATCAAGGTTCGTGTTGAGGGGCCTGATAAATCACCCATTGTTGAGTTCAATGCCAATCTGCCATCTTTTGATCCTTCCCCCGATAAATATGACTGAGTACCGGGAGTCATTCTGAAAGCCCCGGACATCACCGAGGAATCACAACGTGATTTATTTTTGTATGGCAAGCAACACCTGCAAACTATCCATGGTCTTGCAAGTGCCACAAAGCTCGACAAACCCATGTTCATTGAAAAAATTGATAAGTTGTTGGCCCGTTGGGCGAAACTGTTCTCTGCCCAATTTAGTGAGGGTATGGAGCAGATGGTGGAAGCACTCAAGGACCTGAGAGAACTTCTTGTGGGCGATTCTGCACCACTTCTCCCCTTTAATGCCTCTGCTGTTGCTGCTCAAAAAACTAAGGTTGAGGAGGCACTAAATAAGGCTCCTGCCTTCGAAGAGGCCATCCCTGTAGCTTTAGCAAAGATTGAAGAAGTTGAAATTGCGGCCAAGATAAAATGTGTGGCTCTAACTACTTCTATGAAGCATCAAGAATAGGAGATTGCAAAGCTGAAGGCCTCTCTGGAACTCGCAGAGGCAAATCTAAAGGAGACACAAGGCCATCATGCTGAAATAGAAGAGTTCTTCAAGAAAAGTGAAGCACCTCAGTAGGATATGCACAAGGCTTCAGAAGATGTGAAGGAGAATCTCAATCGCCACGGACTTGCACAAACAGAGATACAAAGATGCATGGAGGTGGTCACTCAGGGGCATCTCAGCCCAAACTAGTGCGTTCTCTGCATGCTTTCATGCAATCTTCCTCTTGTGAGGTGTACCCTGATAGTCTTTGCTGAAGACTCGCTTTGGTACCCCTATTAGGTATATTTAGTGTTTTCAACGATCATTAGAAATTTGACATTTCCCTTATGCCATGGACCTTCAGAATTTCCCTTTTTAGTTCCATTGCATGGAACCCTTAGGAATAATCATTGAAATCTTGGTACGAACTTGCTTTTATGTCATTCATACTTCTATTTAAACTCATACTTGCACTTAGTGCTGCTTGCACTATATGTCGCAAGGCCTGCACTTGTTCTCCAACTGGGCCATTCGGCATTATTCTAGAGAGACACACATTTGTTCTTCTCTGATTTTTTTATTGGTCCAGCACAGGTGCTAGCAAACATGTATTTTTTGAACGTGAGCAGAGTCTTGCAAGATGCCAGTACCGCTGGTGATCGACCAGCTGGAGTCATGGGCGCTACCAAGGGACTAACATAGCTACATGAGTGCTAGGTAAGGTGTTTTAATGGAAAGGGATGACAAGAGAAAATGCTTTACCGCTTCCCTTTTTTATGATTTCTAGTGATATACTGCTAGCATAAAGCATGGTTCCTGATGCGCGTACTTGTCGCAACCTGATATTCAAAAGTGAAACTAGCCACTTCATTTTTACTAGCAACATCCCACGTACAGCTTTGGCTAGGCCTTTGAGTCAAACTGCTCTAGCCTTCAGAAACCACATACTGTTTGCACTCCTTATCAACACTAGTCTTTGGATTTTTTTAGATCACATAATATTCATGCGTATTCAGAACAGCTAGTCTAGCATGTTTTGCTGGCGACATTACTGGGTGTTGTTGTTAGCCCCAACACTCTGCTTATGGTTCAACACTGTACTTATGCACAACAACATCAGCATTCGAGGCCAGATGAACAAAACATCAATGACTCATGAAGTCGATGTATATCTCTCATCAATAATATTGCATCCATGATTAAATAAAATCCAATGAAACACTACAAATTCATATGTAGTACTTTTCTTTTTACGAGTATCTCCTTTCCAAACATACGTCCGATAAATGGAATGTAATACATGAAGACCATGTTAACCTAATTGAACCGTTTCATCGGTTAGAGTTCGCCATCGGCATTACGTCTTGCTCCATCGTGGGACTTAGGATATGGTTGATTCGGATGGGTTTGTGTGGGTAAATGGCTCTTGAAGATTTGCCATTACTTTTGCTGAGGGGTGGCAAATGGTTACTATCTGCCTTCCTTCTGGGTGGACCCCTTATTGCTTGGACTTGATGGACCTACTTCTCGAACTTGATGCAATTCACTTCTCTGATTTTTCATGCGGTTTAGCTTGATGACAATAGACTTGAAATTGATTTTATTTTTTTCTTGAACTTGCTTGTGCAGTTTTCTTTGACTACTGCTGATTCCATACTGATGTCTCATTCTTGGAGATTGCTTGTGTGGTTTTCTTTGCTCACCATTGACTTCTTGATGAACTTGACATGTTTGCTCAGGGGATCTACCTTGGTAAATTGGATTGTACCCATCCACCTTTGTGGAAACTAGAGCCCTCACAGGCATTTTACTTTGACCCTTGTTTAGGCCGCACCGGATAGTTAGAAGCTCCACATTGAGACAACTTTTATTGAAATAGGCAGCCCTCTCTGCTCTTTTCCCTATAGTTTCACCCGGCTAAGCGAGATGAAACGCAACACCGATGGTTGATATTGACTCGAGATAAGGCTCAATTCGGTCCCCACGATCCTCAATGCCACCACTTAACACGTGTTTTGGTGCAATATGTGTAGGTCGCTTACTTGTGTGACATATCACCATAGCTATTCCTTACAACAATGACTAGCTTCAACCTGCAAGTCCTTCATGATATGAATTAAGTGTTTGGAGAACTTCTTAGGTGTGTCCCACCACGGTAGGGGCCTTGTGTGTGTTTGGCCCCTTGGTAGCAACAAATAGCCCAGAGCACCGACGATGGCGGGCTATAATGGAATGGAACTTGACATAGAGAACAATCAAGGACCATCGGAGCACAACAAAGATGGGAGGAGAACCGTGTCCCACCAGGCGTGCCAATTTGTTTCGCGAAAAAGAAACGTCCCTCGGGCAGGGATATTTCCTAATACGTAATGGCAATAAACTTGCAGGGCATTCCAGTATACTTTCGTGTACAAATAAATAAAAGAGACAATCACACATAGGGAAAGATTTCTTTATTAATTGTTTGGAGAATTAAAAAGTGCGGTTTCCCACATGATTACAAATATTGCGCCACGGATAAGTAATCTAACTAATATCCATCGACCGTGGAGATTCAGGTTCCCGGAACCTCGTAAGACCACCAGGTTAATTACATCTGTTAGTAAATCCCGCAGAACACCTCCGATTAAGCTGCGCTGATGGTCATCATCTTAAACCTGAAATGTTCTCATGATATGCTGAGAAGTAAAAGTGGCAGATAAGAATGTTCGAAGGCTTGGTCGGCCCTTGTTATGAAACGTCCGGCCTTGTCGGCATCGGGTTCATAGTAAAGTCTCCAAAAATATGTTCGACATCGCGCGGTCACGAACAAAGTGAGTCCAACCTCGTCGGCCTAGACAGAGATGGATAATTCGGGGCTCGTCGGTCGTGGAAAAGGAATATGCTGCATGACTTTCTATGAAAGACTCAACCTCGTCGGTACCGAATGCTCAAACTAAGTGTGTTGGGACTATTAATTATTTGGCAATATCACGAGCCAATTGACCTCTCTGAGTGTCAATTTAAATCATGGAGCCAAGCTCCTGAACACATCACTCGATCGCCAAATGATCTTGAGTATGCCATTATATACGGGAGTCGGGACCTCATCATAGATCAGATCCATATAAAAACATGTAATTACATCTCTATGCATCACTCGATCGCCACATGATCATGAGTGTGCTATTAACATATGGGACTTCACCATAAATTGGATCCTTGCGCAACAAGGAATTATTTATAAATGCATCACTCGATCGCCATATGATCTTGAGTATGCACTTATCAACATAGACCATCTCCATGAAAAACCATGTGGGGCCATAGTATTCACGGCCTACAAGCCAACTGAACAGAATGTCAGTGTTCAAAGCACCAACGCAAATAATCATTACCTCACCTTGTATACTTCTTGCCGTGTAGACGTATGCCTGACCGGTCGACCAACTCCACAGAGTGATCCGGTAAAGATGGCTCTCCTACATGTTCCTGGGATTGGTCATATATATTGATTGGTCGAAAAGAAACTTGGCATAGTGTTGCATAGGATAGGGATGAGATGAAGTTGTCTAGGGCCTAGCTAGCCATCATGGCCTTCATCTCCTCTGTGCACAGCCGACGGTGGCCGCCGCATGCGTGTGTGCGGCCTGTGTGGGTGTGCATGAGAGTAGCCTAGTGGCCAGCCCGTGTGTATGTGCGCCTCCTCCCTTGGGGGTGAAAATGTGTTGTTTATATAGCCCATGTCTTGGGCAAACATCTGCGTGGAAGAGATAAGCTGGGGCCACCGTGTTGGTGCAACAAACCCAGGCGTGTGTTGCCCAGACTATACACAGGCTCAAGAGCAAAGTTGCAACATTGAGGAATCAAAGGGCAGCTTAAGAAGACCAAGTCAAGCTAAAGGAGCAAGAGACCACTAAGGGAAAACCTCCCTTGCCGGGTAGGCAAGCCTGGCACTACTAGGGAAAAGCCTATACACAGAATTTTATCAGTAGCGCTGTACAAAATCAAGCGCTGCTACTACTTAGTAGCAGCGCGCGTGAATAAACCGCGCTACTGTTATGACTTTAGCAGTAACGCGTACTAGCGAAAAGCGCTGCTGCAACGTTCGAACTGTGCGCACATGGCTAGCCCAACCTAGCAGTAGCGCGTATAATGGCCTAGCGCTACTGCTAATCTCCTTAGCTGCAGCGCGCTTATGTGTAAAGCACTGCTGCTAACAGAAATAAAATAAAGTGAAAAACAAGTAGAAAAGTAAATGAAAATGAAAGAAATAGAAAAAGGAGAAAGGGAAAAAATAAAATGTAAAGAAAAATAAAAAAAAGGGAAAAAAGGAGAAAGGAATAGAAGTAGCGGGTTTCAGTAAACGCGCTATAGCTAACTTAGCTATAGCGCGTTTCTGGAAACGCTCTACCGTTACGTTTCACTTAAACAGCGGTTTTCCCCCACCCCCCTGGCCACCAATTCTTCCCCAAATCGTCCCTCGCCCTCGCCGCCGTCTCCTCACCGCCGCCGCCCGAGGCCGCCCTCAGCCTCACCGCCGCCGCCCGAGGCCGCCCTCAGCCTCACAGCCGCCGCCCAAGGCCGCCCTCCACATCACCGTTGGCGCCCTCCACCTCACAGCCGCCCGAGCCCGCCCAGGACCGCCCTTGCCCGTGCCCTTGCCCGCCCTCTCCGCCCCTGCCTCCGTCACCGAGCACCTCCCCGCCATCGTCTCTCCCCTCTCTGTAAGTCCCCCACACCTCCCCCTCACTCAACTCTCTCTGTATTTTAGAGAAAAAATTAGATGTTAATTACATGTTTTTCAGTTAGGGCACTAGAGTTTTGCTAGGTTAATTAGGTTAGTAGTGCTGCTAGTATTGGTACAGTAGGTTAATTAGGTGATGTTAAATGAATAACCTAAATGAATGAAATTAGTAGTTAACTGGATTTTTTTCCTTTCATCATTATAGAGCACTAAAGTTAACTGAATTTTGTTCTATTAGTAGTTAAATGAATTTTCTTCTACACTGTTTGCACATGTGGTTGCTCGTGTATATTTGGACACTGTTTGCAGGCAATGATGCTTAGTGGCCTATGTTTTGCCGGAATGTTGATTCATTTCTTTTCCGGCAAATTTTAGGTTTTCGATTTGTCCACTTTTTAGCAAAGCTCATGCCGAAATTTTCCGTGAATTTCGGCATGACTTGTGCTACAAACTAGGACATATCGAGTGCCCGTGATTTGCCGCACCAGGAAGGAGTCAACATTCCTGCAAAACAATAGGCCTTTTTTATGTCATTATTCATTTTATTAGGTCTAGAATTAATTGACTAGATTTAATCATAAGAAACATGGCTAGCAACGATGAAGGACAGGGTTCTGGTGATTGCAACGACGCCTACCGGGCGGCAGACGAATTTTTTAGCCTTACCGATGATCAACTGATGTTATTGCTGGGCCCACCGGTGGCATCGGGGACTGAGACCGACACGCAGACCGGTGCTGAGACTGAGACCGGCGCTCAGACTCAGACCGGCATTGAGACCGGCACAGAGACTGAGACCGGCGCTGCCTCGGGAGCAGAGCCGGTGTAGAACCTAAAGCAAAGAGGCAACGGGTTCCTAACAAACTCAGGACTACTAGAGTGGTGGTCACGGAGGTGGACGACGGCAATTTTGAGCCAACGGCGCCCGAGGAAGCGCGTCGATGCTACGGCAATCAAATAGGCTGCATCGTACGGACAACCACCACCATCAACGATGAGAAACTACAGAAGATAGAAAATATGAGGAGCTCCCTCCTAAAGAAGTTTCACCAGATATTCTTGTTCCCGGGACGGAATGAGAAGGATTATAAAGATCCAGATGAGGACCCGGCAATGAAGAAGATAAACAAACACGCCATGATCAAGTTTAGCGACGCGTTGGCCGCCTGAAAAAATCGAGTGAAAGCAAGGATCATCGACAAGAAGGAACCCTAATCCGACAATCACGGAAGAGAAGTTTCAAATATTCAAGGAGGCTTGCGAGGCCGAAGATGCCAAAAAAAGTCTAAGTACATGAAGGGGCTTCAAGAGAGGAACATTGGGAGCCACCACCTTGGAAGCCGTGGTTACGGCGGAAAGAGGTCCAAATGGGCCAAGGAGGACGCGGAAGCCGCAAGTCTGGGCATCCCAGACCCCTTGGCGGAGTTCACCATCCCGCAGGAGCATGACGTCCTCAGGGCCCGGCACCATTGGGACCCAGTGAAAAAGGTTTACGAGACAACACCGGTCATTACGGAGTTCATGAGACTGCTGGTAATTTTAGTTTCTGATCAATTCGACTGCACACGTTAGTCATATTTGTAAACGATCGTTGTGCCTTTTGCAGAGAGAGTAGCATAGGATTGCGGCCGAAGCGACTCGCCGTCTGAGGCATTGGCGAGGCCCAAGTGGGAGACTCCATTCAACCGGGCGTTGAACATATAGAAACAACAAGCGGTGGATACTCGACCGTCGTATGGACGCGTGCATGGTGTCGGAGACGGTGCCACGTGGAAGAAGTACTACCGTGAGACCACGGAGGAGAGAAAGTAAAGACGGAGGTTAAATGCAGAAAACATCGACAAGAGGGTTGAGATTGCGGTTGAGAAGAAATCAACTGAGACAGTCGCAACAGCGGTAGCTGCCGCAAAACAGGTGGCTTTAGATATTTCTACTACCTTGGTTCCGGTCGTTTTCAATTGGACCAGGCAAAATCCAAAAAAAGATGCAACGAACTTTCCCCTTGCTGACTTCTTGGCGGTGAGCAGCTCGACTAGCATTGCACCAGCACCTGCAGCTGCACCTGCAGCTGCTCCCACACTGGCTCCCGCACCGGACGTGCTAGGCGGTGCTTCATCTTTGGCTGAGCTCGACGCCCTCACGGTATCTGTCACACCGGCCCCCTTCAATATAAATGTATAATCTCCCGTTTTCGTTGCCTTTCAGATGTCTCACATAGCAGACTGTTCTTTGCAGGCCGACGAAACCCTGTGCACCATATTGTACACCATCCGTGACCAGAAGGTCGACGTGGGGAAGGCGACGATAATGGAGCCGAAGGAACCATTGTTCCACAGCCGGCCGATCCCCCCGAACGTCTTCAAGGTTTCCGTGGCTAGTGTCAAACCAGGCGACAAGAATTTGCCTCCTCCAGTACTACTGGGGATGACGACGAGACACCACGGTGGCTTGGTGATTGTTGACAGGCTGGGTGGGTCCTGTTGTGGCCAAAGAGTCTGCTTCGTTTGGAGGCGGCCGGGAGCACACCCACGAGCACGCAGCCTCAGCAAGGTATGAACATCAACACCCCACCTACCCAATTATCGTCGGGTGTCGGGTTGGGTGATAGCGGACGGGGTAAGGAGGAGGCTCCATTAGTCGCTGATGACATCGCCATGGATGTGGATGAGGACGACGATGGCGCTGCTGAACAGTATGTCTATACTGGCGCCTCCTCAGGGTTTGAGCGTCATGAGTCGGTGCCTGAATTGCCATCTCAACATATTATTGACGACCTTCAAGTAGTAAAGAAGTTTAGGAAGAGAGCGAGGAAAGGCAAAAAAGCTGTTTCTATGATCCAGCTGCCTCAGCAGCCTCGGCTTCAGGACCGTATAGATATCCCTGGTGCGGATAAATGGCATATCCCCGGTCAACCAATCCTACCTGTAACAGCGCTACGGGCCAGATTTGGCGATCTAAAGAGACTTCATGACGATGTGCTGCGGGTAGAGAAAGACCTCAATGCCTCAAAAGATCCAGGATACCCACTCTACGTGGTTAACGTTCCGCGGCAAATGTCGTACGTCGACAGCTTCCCCGCGGATAAGTTCTTCCTCCGATTTGGTTACATATTCGACATGTTTCACGTGAAGAAGCTGGATTTTACGTTTGTCCGCCTTTATGCCTTGCATATAAACTACATCATCGGGGTTGAGCAGATATCTCATATCTGTGTCGCTGACCCGTACTACATGCACGAGGGCTTCTTGGGAGTCTGCGCAAATCACCGTGAATACGCGAGAGATTACATCGTCAATTTCATGCTCGCCAATAAGGACAAGGAGGCGATTCTCGTGCCTTATCATCCCGTGGAAGTCATCCGCGCTGCTATCCTTCCTTCGATTTCAATCATTCATTTGCACGGTGGAGGCTAATTAATTTGAGGACTTATTTTGCGCAGCGGCGGGCGCGCCGTCCTCATCATCCTCTACCCCCGATTCTCCCACGCTCTTTACTTGGACTCGTCGAAGAACATTCACACAAAGGATTACACCCACATCAAGGATGTTCTCGACAGTGCTATGTTTTACTACCAAGCAAGGGGTGGAGAGGTCAGGGACAAGAAGAGAAGGGGCGGCAGGGTCGCCTTCGGCCATAAGACCGACTTCTGCTGCATCCAACAACCGAACGATTATCTTAATGATGGATTCTGTGTCCTACACCACATGCTGGAGTACAGACGGGATCACCAGAACCTTCGCATGTTACCTAGATCCGGCGATGCCCATATTCTGCAATGGGCAAAGGACATAGGAGATATCGAGGATCATCGACTTCAAGCTGAGTTCTATAACATCCAGCGCGAACTTGCCCAAATCATCATGAAGGAGGTCGTCGGAAAAACAGGGATGTTCTACGGAGAAGGACAAATGTGTCGGGAAGACGTCCGAACATGGATAGCCTCTCAGCGTCTCGACCTGGAGCCTTTCACTTGGCTCGGGGACTATCTCCCTGACTTGGATGGATGGAACGACATGTTGGAGTGATTGTCGATATATGACAATGTGTCCGTTTAGTCCATACTTTCTGTATGACAAAACTTTGAGTTATGCATGGTGAAACTTTATTTGTGATGTAAATAAACCGTCCTCCTCCTCGACTAGCGAAAATCACTCTAGTTAGGGCATTTTGGGGTACGATGAACTTTGTTATTTATGCTTATGATATGTTGTTTTTATTTTTGCCAAGTCTGTCTCTTTTTGTTGCTCAACTATATATGTTGCATATCATTGACTCGTGTGATGATGCAGGTGCATAGATCATAGCTGGCGAAGAAGTGCTATGCCAGGAGTATATATACGACAAGTGGCCGGAGTGTCAGGCCCTTCCGGTTTCCGAGCGACAGGCAGTAGTTAGTTTAGAGGTTCACGCTAATGCGAAAGAGGGATACGAACTCATGTTCTCAAAGTGATAGCTCTTCTCGCGTATATCATTGTTTAGATGGATGACGATGTATTTGCATATCATTCGAGACTTGTATCGCTATTTTCGAGATGATGACGAGAGACCACTTTGTGTTGGATGATGATTATGATGATGACATGATTTGATGAGACTAATTGTATGTATATGCTATGATTACATTTGTATGTGTATGATATGCTAAAGATTATTGTATAAAGCCTATTCAAATACAAAACAAATACAAAACAAATATGCAGGAAAAAAACTAATAAATAAACTAGTAGTAGCGAGGGGGGAAATTTAGCAGTAGCACCGCATTGTCAGTAGGCGTCCCAGCAAACAGCGTTGCAGATAATATCAGTAGCGCCCTTTCCCAAAGAGCGCTATAGCTATTCATGTATAGCAGTAGCGTGGGACAACCGGCGCTACTACTATACGTTAGCTGTAGCGCCTTATTAGTAGTGCCGGTGCCCGTGCTACTGAGAGGCCCAAAACCCTCGCTGCTGGTAGGCTTTTCCCTAGTAGTGTGGTAGGGTCGAGGTTGCCCCAAAGAAAAATCTCAAGACCACCCCTGCAAGCTTGCCTGGGACACCGAGGGCGGATTGCCCTGCCAAGGCTCCACCGCTCCACCTCACCGCAACGCAAGTCACCGATCAGTGCGGTGTTGAGCCTCCGAGTGACTAAGTGGCTGTTATTTGGCACATGGCAGCCACTTTCGAAGGAAATCACCTCCAAATGACACCCGTCCAGAGACGTGTCACGTAGGCAGGCGAGAAGGTGGTAGAATAGCACAGCAGGGCTTGCCAGGCAATGCTACAATGTGACACTAAGCGGTGCATTTAATGCACCTTGTCCTATTTGTAGAGTTAGGTATGATAGCACTGTTTGCTATCTAATCAGTACACAATGACTGATTTGCCATTGTGGTGACCCCTTGACCTATAAAAGGAGGGTCGTTGTAGCGCCCAAGATGCGATTCGATCCCAATCACGTGATGAACTCATGATTGGGGCACAACCACATTTTGAGCGCATAGCAAGGTGGATATCATTACAACATACCATGTACTGAATATATGAGAATAAAAGATAAAGGCTTACACTCGCCACAAGTTACAACATTCACACAACAATACATCAATACATAGCAACCACCATACAGAAGAGTAGGATCTGACTATGGATGAAATCAAATGAAAAATAAGAACGACATCCACCCTGCTAATCCTAGGCTCCCCGACACGGAACCTATCCCTTGATCGAACACGAAGAAGCAGAAGAAGTCCAAATAAGCAAGCATCACACTCGCGTTAGGTCATCGCATTACTTGTACCTACACCTGTTGTTGTAGTAATTTGTGAGCCACGAGGACTCAACAATCCCATTACCATGGGTATCAAGACTAGAAAAGCTTAATGGGTATGGAATGGATAAGTGGTGAGGTTGCAGCAAGCGACTATGCATTGTATGGTGGCTAACTTATGAGTACAAGATTAGATGAGAAACTATGCAAACGGTCGCAAACTAGTAATGATCAAGAAGTGATCCTGAACTACTTATTCAAACATAACCACACCATGTTCTCTTCTTGATTCATTGGAAAAGAGACAGTCATGGTTACACACGCGGTTGGTGTATATTAGTTGAGTTTACTTCAAGTTCACTACAACCGAATATTAACAAATTCCCATCTGCCACATAACCGCGGTCACGGCTCTTGAAAGTTTAAACCATGTAGGGGTGTCCCAACTTAGCCCATGACAACCTCACGATCCGCAGAGACAATCCTCCATTGCGGGACCCTCCGATCAGACTCGGAATCCTGGTGCACAAGAAATTTCGACAATGGTAAAACTAATCCAGCAAGACCTCCCGGTGTGCGAACGCCCTAATAGTAGTCGCACGTATCTCGTCTCAGGCCACGCCCGGATGAGCAGTCCATACAACTAAAACCAGTCCCCGACTTTCCCCGTGGCACTGGCCCCCTGTTTATGTTGTAAAGAATCCTCGGGTTCATGACGCCCTATGCCAATTAATTATTTAGTTCATGATGCCCTACACCCTATGGCAAATGTTAAAACCAATGTTGGGCCTTGCTAGAAGAGTTTTATTCAAAGTGAACTGTGAAGAGGGGCCCATAAAGCCTCATCGTGTTAGGGATGCAAAATCAAGGAACATAACACCAGTATGACAGAAACTAGGGCAGCAAGAGTGGAACAAAATACCAGGCAAAAGGCCGAGCCTTCCAACCTTTACCAAGTATATATGTGCATTAATTAAATAAGAGATATTGTGATATCCCAAAATATCCATGTCCCAACATGGGACAACCTACATTGCACCTGCAACTAGCAATGCTATAAGAGGGGCTGAGCAAAGCGGTAGCATAGCCAAACAACGGTTTGCTAGGAAGGGTGAAATGATTAGAGGATATCATGGAAATTTGGGAGGCTTGATAAACAAGTGGTAGGTAGCGCTACATAGCGATAGCATCAAGACAACTAGCATAGAAAATATAGTAGTGAGATCCAAGGTGACGGTCATCTTCCCTGAAATCCCGCTAGGAAGAAGACCGAGTCTATGAAGTAGACGAACCAACATAGTCGAACGGGTCCTCACAATCGCAACATAACCGGAACTATCAAGGAGAAGCACAACTGGAAAGAAGCAACCACCGGAAAGGAGCTAACGACATGGTAAACAAGCATCACATAAACACGGCACGGTGCACAACCAAGTATGATGCATGTCCGGCTTAATGATTCATGGCAATGCAAAGTGCAACAGACAACACTACAAATTAAGTGGAGCTCAATATGCAACGAGTTGCATATTGACGAGACACCACGTTCAATTATTTAGTTTGCTCTTGTTTATGAACAAGACAAGATTAAATGTTGGTCAACATGGCAAGAGGTGAAACATGAGTAACTAACTATTTAGGAAAGTTTAAATGAGGCTGGAATAACAAACAACAATTCTGGAAAATCCCCATGTGCATATTTTGGATTTGGTACTGTTCTGCCCTAAACCATATTTTAGATTTGTTAAACATGCAACGTAATGCCACCATGTTAAACTATGCATTATTCCACCCCATTTACATATAAAGTTTATTTAAAACGGAGCTACGGCCATTTAGTTATGAAATAAATCATTTTAGCATGGAATTTAGAAACTTAAATGCAAACAACATTTTAAACATTTTAAACAGGGATGAAAGATGCATATTATGAAACTAGATGAAATTCTAAGCATTTTACATATATAGTTTGCTTTAATCAGATGCATGATTAATTAGTTATTAGATGCATGAACACTAGGGGTTTCTCTATAAAACTGCACTCTCTGGATTAAATAGAAAAATTGTCCTGGCAAGGAAAAAACATAACAGGATGAAACTGGGCGGACTGGGCTGCTCACATTGGGCCTACATGGGCGCGCTGAGCTGGGCCTCATGGGGCACAGGGTGCAGAGGCGAGGCGCTGGCGCGAACGGGCCCACGCGTAGAAGCGCGGTCAACGGCGATGCGGTCCTCACACGGGCATAAACGTGCGAGCGGTTCGAGCTCCTCTGCTCGATGGAGAGCGAGCAGAGGCCGGCGGTGAGGCATGGAGGTCGACGATGATGGGGAACCGCGAGGTTGCAGTGGATCTTGGTGGAAGGCGAGGTTCTTCGACGAGGTAGGCACTTGGCACGGGCTCGGTGGGGTTCATGCAGAGGCATCTTCTCGGCGCTGCAGGCTGGACGCAGAGCAGGCAAGGCGGCGGTGAGGTTCAGTGAGGGTCGCAGGCGGGGCTCGAGTCAGCGACGAAGCTGTGGGCAACCATGGCGGCTCCAGGTTGTGCTCCTGCAAGGTCCGGAGGAAATGGCTCGTTAGAGAGATAGCTGAGACAGGAAAAGATGAAGGGAAGAAAGAGAGGGCGCAAGGCGGGAGTCCGGCCTGGTGGCGGTGCTCGTCTCCGAAGAGCTGGCAGGTGACACGCGGGACGACGACGGTGCAAGACCATGGCAGGAGCTCCTCTCATGGGGCCCGGGTGCAGGAGATCGAGGGAGGGGATGCTGCCTTGGGCTGCATCAGTAGCAGGCAGGGAGGCGATGAGGCTGTGGGGAGGCCGCGGGGTCCTGGTGGTGCTTGCCGTTAGCAAGGTCGAAGCCGATGAGCACAGAGCAACAAGCTCGGGCGTGCTAGTCGAAGTGTGAATCGGCTACGGTGGCCATCGAGCAAAGGAGGCCTGGCCTCGTGCTCGAGGATGGAGGAAGCTGTGGTTTGCTATGGTTGCTGATGAAGAAGGCAGGGAGGTGGCGAGCATGGATCGAGAGGAGTTGAGTGCTACGGCAGGAAGGGAAGGTGGATATGGTTGGTGGATTTTTGGATCGGGAGCGATCCCAAGGAAGAAGGTAGGGAGTTGGCTGGCTGCGCGAGGAAAAAGAGGGAGGTTGTTGGGCGACGGCGGCTGAGGGATTTTGTGGATGGATGGGACAGGGCTATGGTTTCATCTGTTTATATAGCATGAGGATTTTGGTTAGTGGCTTATCGGACCCTTCATAATAATCAAACGGTCGAGCTAAGTAGGACAAGGAGTTCAAATGAGAAAACAAAGATGTTTTAGGGATGGATGGGGATGATCCGGACCCATTGGTCATGACCTTGCAGGTCGGGTTCAGGACAGCTTTCGGACGCGCATGAGAGGGGGTCTGAGAGAGGCCGGCAAAGTCAAAGGGGCCTGACAAAGTTCAAGGATAGGAAGCGAGAAGCGGCAACTACAAACGACTATGAGTTTTATGAAAACATGCGGATGATGTGATGATGAATGCAACACACAAATAAATCACACGACAACAACGAAATAACTGGAAGGCGTCTGGAGCGTCGGTCTCAGGTTGTTACAACTCTCCTCCACTTACAAGAGATCTCGGCCCAAGATCTAGGGATGGCACCGGAGAGAAATGTTAGAAGGAAGAGGTAAAACTAAGTTGCTTCTACGACAAACGAGTGAGACCACGAGCCTTGAGAGGTGGAACAAATTGAAAGAAAGAGTACAATGGAGATGAACAAGATTGCAAACATTCCGTCAGCAAAGAGGAACAAGGAATACGACAAGAACCAAGAGCTCAAGGAACAATATAGACTTTGAAACCACTTTGGTTGAAGAGAAGCAAGGAAAGAAGAATTTGGCAGCACTCCGACTGAAAAGAGGGGCAAGACTTGATAAGATAAAAGGAACTTGAAGAGATGACACGACACCCTGGTTAAATGGATAAGCATGGAAAACAACATGATCTTGACAAAACAAGATGATGGGTGAAGAGAGCAACATCACAATGCCTCTAGAACAAAAGAGTGGAATGGAAAGAACTGAGAAGATAACATCAACTTCCACCATGAATGAACATGAAGGAGCCTTCCTACGAAGAAGGGTTGGACGGAGTTGTTGAAAATCAACAACAAAAGATATGATTTCCAATGGTCTTATGGAAAACATCCCAAAATTATGAGGTGAAGACCAGCCACTAACGGAATCAATTAATTTGATTGAGAACACCAAAGATATGAAAAACTCCTTTTACCGAGAGGGTAGGAGGAAACTTGGATTATCGATAGACACCACTATTTGCAACATTCCATTGGCAAGGCTTTAAGTGAAATCTATACCAAGATAACACCAACGAAGAAATTGTTGGGTTGAAAAGATCTCGTGCATGAATTGAAAATGATGGGTTTAAAATATTTCACTCTTGAAAACTTGTGAATCATGAAACACGAAGGGAAATTACCAAGAATGACATAACACCATCTCAAAAAATAAGGTAGAAAGAATTGCACTTCGAAATGCAAGCAGAAGAATACTTGAGCTCTTCAAACAAAAATCTTGAAGAATGCTTCGCGAATGAATGCAATTTTTTTATGAACCACCATGTGAAACTTCATCAAGAACTCCGGTAAGAAAAGAAATGGTAGGCAGGAAGTGAAGGTTGAAAACAAATTAGCAAGATGAAACCTTGCGATGATTTAGATGGAGCTTCGGGATGAGATAATTGATACAACTTGGAACTCCGAAAAAGAAAGAAGAACACTTGAAACGAAGAATTACTTCATCATGAATATACTCTGGAATAAGGAATTAAATCACCTTGAGGTGCAAGAATAAGGATTATGTTATGCTTATCCTTCACCAATTTAAATTGATGACAAGCAACGGATTTGGCATACTACTTATTCTTGTTTAGAAGGATTAAGAGAGATATAGCACAACTTGAATAAGGTCTTCAGTGAACCTCTGGAAGGAATTGAAAATGAACGTAGCAAAGGGGAAAATCACCGTGAAGAATTAAAAAAACAAAGGAAGATACTTGGGGAAATATAGATATATGAGAACAAAGAGATCACGAGACGAAAGCTGAGAATGGGTACTATTCAGAAATGATGGCCTTCGGATGATCGAGAAAGGAAAGCAACTCTTGAAATGCGTCGGATGGGTGAAAAGAATTCTCACAATCAAAAACAATTATGAGAGGATGGCATAAAGCTAGAACTATGGATATTAAAGAGAACGGACCAAGATTTAGGAGAAATCCTTCTTCGGTCTTCAAATGTTGAGAATGATGATGAGAACCACCATGACAAGTGATGAGACACCCCGGAACAATGAAGAATATAAATGTTGAATCGACGATGAAAATAATTTGAAAGATCTTGGAGAAAGACATATGACTCATTATAATTCATTGTTACGTCAAACTTTGAAAGAATTTGAGAATCGCTCTGGATAAATTAGAAGAGTTGACTAAGATCCTGGGAAAAGATCTGTGGGTTATGGGCCCACTCAAAAGAAACACCGTTGAACAATTTGAAAGAAAGATTGCACTTGTTGAATTAAATGGTTTGAATGAGATAACAACTTCGAAATAACGTGAATGGATTAAGAATGGAAACAAGAATCTTCTGTGATATCTTCAGCACTCCGGAATAATGGAATAGCAAGAGAGGAACGAATAGGTGGTGCACCAGCGTGGGAAAACATTTGAAACAGGAAAAGGGATATGATCAACACCGAAAGCCGACATTGAATCCACCGGAGAAGAAAAAGAGAACAAAGAATGATGAACTTGAAGCTTCCTTAGCATCTTCCTAAGAAATCGTCGGCTATGAAAATTGATTGAGAAGAATGAAGAGACTTCACAAGAATAAGAGGATACTAGATTAATAATTCTGGCTCCATGAAGAAAAAGGGCGGGAGGGTGGGAAAACAAAGCAACTTGGGTCGGATGGAACAAACAATTCCCTATGCTTCTCAACGGCGCCCGTAGGGAATAACTTGAAGAGAAGTGCCCTGGTCGAAATGGGATTGACATGAAAATTTTGATAAACAAGAAGGACGTAACACCCCATATGTAAAACTTCCATATTTGGCAATATATCCATCTTGTTCTTCATCTATTCCAGGTGGTTCCATCTTTTGGGTTTCCTATTTGTGTGTTGTTTTGTTTCTCATTGCATTGTTTTGCCATTGCTTGTCATATTTTTTTGCCATCCATTGTTGCATTATACCCTCATCATATGTTGCATTATGCTAGGGGGCATTTTACTTGTCATCATCATGTGCATCTTCATGTGTAGCATATTGCATTGTGGCATGTTATTTTGTGAGTCATGGCATCATCATATTCCCCCCTCATCTCCCCACCTCTTCCTTTCCTTATTTTGGCAAGCTAATATTTTAGCCTCCATTAATGTTCAATTTCCCCCAATAAATCTTGCATCATGTCCTAAATCCCTCTGCCAAGTTTCACCTCTTTAGGAATTGTTTTGATTAGGTTCAAATATACCTCGAGTTTGAATTTTATTAAAACTTGATTTATTTTTCTACCTCTAAAAATGCCCAGGATAATTTTACAAAATAGAGAAATATTCCAGGATCATGGTAATATTTTTATATTTCTCTAAATCCTCTCCATTTCCCCTCCACTTTTCCTTTGTTTTTCTGCCTGAAGAAAATGGAAAATGAGAAGAGAGCAGCAGCAGCCTACCTGGGCCTCGGCCTCCCACCGCGGCCCAGCTAGCCTAGGAGCTGCGCAGCCAGCAGCAACCCAGCAGCCTAGCGCACGCCCATCCTTCCTCCTTTTTCTCACCCAAACAGCAAGCACCCTGTCTTACTCTCGTCCCACGTGGCCTCGTAGGAGCCATCCGTTAGTGGGTGAGACTGTACCGCTCACTCCCCTTTCTCCTACCTTTCTCCTCTGGTTTCGCCACACCATGGACACCGTGGCCGAGCACATGCGCGCCGTGTCTCCCCCGTGCCCCTATTTACCCGCTCGGCGTCTGCACCTAGCCTCCTAGGTTTCCCTCTCCATCTTCCGACGCCGCCAGTGGAGAAAGCCCCCCAGACCCGTCGCTTCCGCCGCTTCCCGAGCGCGCCTAAGAGCGCGGCTACGTCACCGGCGTGCGCTCCGGCCACCTCCACCTCGCCAACCACGTCCGTCTTCCTCCACGACCTCGACTACGTCCTCGTCGTCCTCTTCCTCGCCTAGGATCGCCAAGTTCGGCTACCTCCTCGTCGTCTTCTTCCTCTCTACTTCTCGGGACAGAGCCTGTCACCCCGTTCGTCAGCTCGTTGTCGTCTCTCCGTCGACCCCCCATTCACCTCCACCATCCCCCTCTCGCTGATAGCCCTATGTAGTCGCCACTCCGATCATGTTTGTGTCACGCTCCCGCCGCTCTGGCGTTTTTTGAAGTTTCACATAGTCAGTTTGTTAGCCAACGGCACCCCGTGTGTCCCAAGGCTAGCTAGTTCCATAGTCAATCCCATGGCCCCGCGCCTTCCTCCGCCTCTTCCGCAACATTGTCGCGGCTCGACGTGCCTGCTGACCGTCGCCGCCGCAATTTGCCATACCCCGACTCGAGCCCGAGCTTAAGCTCGAGTGCCCCAGCAAGCCTGCGCACTTATGCCTTGTTGTAACCCCTTGCACGCCCCGGATCCACCTTCGATCATGCACGACCGCTGCAACTTGCCTAGCATGGAGTCGCCGTTGCTGTCACCGGAGTGGTCGTGCCTTATCAGTGCAGCGAGCCTGCCTGCGGTTCCGCTCAAGAGGAGAAAACCCCGGTCCTCAATCAGACGCACACGGCTAGCCCAGTGGTCAGCGCCACCCTCTCTCACCTAGCAAACCCAGGTTCGAATCCCCATCGGGTTGGTCGCCCCACTTGTCAGCCTCCCTACCAGCCAGGACAGACATGTCATCCTCACACCCCCTCCTTTTTCTTTATTAGTTTTCCAGCGAATATTCCATTTCCCATTTTTGCCACTGCGCCTCTATGACAGGGCCCCACTTGTCAGCCTCCCTACCAGCCAGGACAGACCCCCTCCTTTTTCTTTATTAGTTTTCCAGCGAATATTCCATTTCTAGATATGGAATCTTTCCATTTCGGGCTAGTCCTTATCTAGACATTTCCTATTAAGGAAACTTGCCGTTTCTGTCAACTGCCATTTAGGGCAGTATTTCTCTTATAACTTTTGTGATGATTTTTTCTACAGTAATCTAGACATATTATATATGTTTTTAGGGTAGAAAAATCTCACCAATTCAGTGGTGGAATTAGTATTTGCATTTGAGCAAGTTCATGAACATGTCATTTTACATCACATTGCTGTTTTAGCATGTTTGTGTGATTTAATTCAAGCATGCTATGAGGTTGTTTTGCACATGGATAGCTTCATTTTCATGTCTACTTCATGCTAGATTTTATTTCATGCCATTTAGTGCAATGTGATGAGTGCCACACGTTTGCAAAGTTGCTATCATGAATATGTTTATGCCATGCCATGATTTCCCCCAAGTCTGAAATCTGTTCATATCATTTGGCATGTTTGCATTGATGCTACCATCTTTTATGTGGGTCTTTGGGACAAGTTCAGTAAGGGAGTTTTATTAAGTGCATTTAGTACTATCATGCCATGATCTTGTGTAATGTAATATGATCTGTAGCATATAGTTTGTTATGCTTAAATTTTCCTACCTGATGTTGTTTTTGTCATGATACTTGCAAGTCTGATAAGGTGTTAACTTTTGCATTTTTGCCATGCTATTTTAGACTTGTTCTAGGGGTTTCTAGCAGTAGCCCAGTGTTCATGATTTGTAGAGCTTCACCTGTACTTCCCTTCTATGTATTGTGTTTTCATGTTTGGGTGCTGTAGTATATTTAAACCTTGCATCTAAGTGGCCATGTTGCTGTTTTAGGCAGATTGCATCATATCTTGTTTTGTTTGTCATTTGCAAACCGTGCATCCATTTCCGGTGATCTTCATATTGATTTCATTCGAAATCTCCCAACCTTTGCAGTGGCATGCTTGGTTTTCCAAGTTTATGCCATGATCACCTTTTTCCCTTTCGGAGTACCCATATGCATTGCACATCATATCTTGCTTCCCATGCTATGTCTTGCATCATGTTGTTTGCGCATTGCGCCGTGATTGATTGTTGTTCCATTTCTTGTGTTCTTGCTTTGGGTAGAGCTGGGAGACGAGTTCGTGAACGAGGATCCTATCGAGTACGTTTACGAGGAGCAAGCTTTCGACAACCCTGAGAAATTTGCAGACAAGATGATCATTACCCCCGAAATCAATTCTATTTTTGCTTGCTAGTTGTTCGCTCTATCACTATGTCGTGCTACCTACCACTTGTTTATCAAGCCTCCCTTATTGCTATGTCAAGCCTCTAATCCACCTTTCCTAGCAAACCGTTGTTTGGCTACGTTACCGCTTTTGCTCAACCCCTCCTATAGCGTTGCTAGTTGTAGGTGCCGTGCAGGTTGTTCCAAGTTTGGACATGGACATGTTGGGATATCACAATATCTCTTTTTTAATTAATGCATCTATATACTTGGTAAAGGGTGGAAGGCTTGGCCTTTTCTCGGTGTTTTGTTCCAGTCTTGCCGCCTTAGTTTCCGTCATACCGGTGTTATGTTCCTTGAATTTTGCGTCCTTAACACGGTGAGTGTTTATGGGACCCTCTTGACAGTTCGCTTTGAATAAAACTCATACAACAAGGCCCAACATTGGTTTTAGCATTTGCCTAATAACAACTAAAATTTGCATCGGGAGTAATTAACGTGTGGATTATTAATCGACAACCCGGGCCAGTGCTCCTCGTGACTGTTGGTCCAAAACTAGAGCACCGTATGGGACCGCCCCTTGGCCACATGGGGTATGTTGGTACCTGTACGCTTAGCTTATCTGTCGTGGCCTGAGTTGAGATACGCGCGGCTACTATCAGGGTGTTGGCATGTCGGGAGGTCTTGCTGGACTTGTTTTACCATTTTCGAAATGTCTTGTCCACCGGGATTGCGAGTCCCATCGGAGGGTCTCGCGATAGAGGATTGTCTCCGAGGATCGTGAGCTTGTCATGGGCTAAGTTGGGACACCCCGGTAGGGTTTAAACTTTTGAGAGTCGTGCCCGCGGTTATGTGGCAGATGGGAATTTGTTAATATCCATTGTAGAGAACTTGACAATTGACTTTACACCAACCGTGTGTGTAACCGTGATGGTCTCTTTTCGACGAGGTTCAGAAAGAGAACACAGTGGGGTTATGTTTGAACGTAAGTAGTCAAGATCACTTCTAGTTTACTACCGTTGCGTAGTTTCTCATCTTACTCTTGCACTCCTATGTTAGCCACCATATATGCTTAGTGTTTGCTGCAACTCCACCTCATAACCACATCCTAACCTTAAGCTTAAATAGTCTTGATCTCGTGGGTTTTGAGATTGCTGAGTCCTCGTGACTCAGAGATACTGCAACCACAATTGTAGGTGCCGATGATACCAATGCAGGTGATGCCACCGAGCTCAAGTGGGAGTTCGACAAAGACCTTGGCCGTTACTATGTTTCTTTTCCGGATGATCAGTAGTGCTACCTAGTAGGGACGAGATCGGGATTGAGCATTTGGGGTTGTCTTCTTTTAATTTGTATTCGGCCGTAGTTGGACCTTGTGTGTACTTTGTTTAATGTATGAATAGTTTGATCATTGTGTGACGTGGCAATTGTAAGCTAACTATTTACTTCCTTGTTCTTGTACATGGGATTGTGTGAAGGTTACCCTTCTTGCGACAATACCAAAATGCGGTTATGCTTCTAAGTCGTGCCTCGACACGTGGGAGATATAGCCGCATCATGGGCGTTACAAGTTGGTAATCAGAGCCATCCCGACTTAGGAGCCCCCGGCTTGATCGAACCGCTGACGTTGTTGAATCTAGAACAAAATAGTTTTGAGTCTTAGGATTATATATATCAAACAGTAGGATTCTTTTTACTCCTCAGCCCATTTGTCGCTCTGGTGAGGACTCCTGACGTAGTTGTTTGGACTTTCCTCTCCTTATTTTCACTAAAAAATAGGATCACGCGGGTATCTTGGGATTGTTCTGATATTGTTGTGACGAGAACATTTTTCTTGGTGCCTCCTGACATTTAGGGGTTGTGGCAGTGTCTCGGGGAGTTGAGCTCCGAGGTGTTGTCGTCACAATTTTATCGTTGCAGTTCTCGAATACCCGAGCTCGCCGACATCGAAAATCTCTTTTATGCAGTTAGTGGTGAGATAACCTCGACGCCATGTAGTACTAGGGAGGGAGTTCGGGAGTATTGCCACAGCTCGTATAACGAATGCTTTTCGAAGGTTGAGGCACACGATTTTCTGGAGTTTCTTGGTCATGTGTTGACGGATGGATACAGTTGGAGCGTAGGGCTTGTTAGATGTTTGATGTATATTGTGCCTCCTTGTATCCCCAACACCAAATTTCATAACCAAAAAGTTTCGGGAGTTAATAGGTGGGAATTCAAGTAGCTCTTAGTTATTCTTCCAGCAAATAATTGGTATGGTATTGGGTGATCCTTACCACTTATTTTGTTATATTCGTACCTTGTTGTTTCATTCATCAACCTCTTTTAAAGTGGTTTCTCACCTTAATGGCCGTGTATTGTTAACTTTGGAATTCATTCGTTCAACCTTTGTTCGAATGTTTATTTTGAAGACTATATGTTGCACATATCTATCTGTTAATTCAGCTTGTCTATCATGATTCTAACGGATGTCACCCTCTTCATGATGGCTCCCCCAACGCGTCTAAATCCGCAACGTACTGACAGAGAGCAGTCCAACCCTCCCCACCTCCTCCGCCTCCGGAGGCATGGCAAGCTGTGATGGCATCCACCAACGCCAATACCTAGATGCTTTTGCAACTCTTGCAAGAGCGCAACCAAGGTCAAGGCAACCAAGGGAATCAAGGTCAAGGGAAATTCAACAACCAGCCTCAGTTTGCTACTCTCAACCAGTTTCTTGCAAATCAGCCAATGTCTTTCAGCGCTTGTACCGAGGCCATGGACGCCGATGATTGGCTCGTGGACATCAACAAGCTTTTTGAATGCAGTAATGTCAGGCCTGAGGACTACGTCAGGTTCTCTTCTTTTCAGCTCAAGGACGAAGCAGCTGATTGGTATCAGCAATACAAAGATTCCAGAGGAGGTCAAGAGATTATCTGGACTGACTTCTGCCAGGACTTTTGAGCTCATCACATTCCAACAAGTATTGTTGAGAGCAAGCCTGAGGAATTCCGCAATCTCAAGCAAGGAAGCATGTTCGTGTATCAATACGACTTCCAATTTCAGAAGCTTGCTCACTTCGCAAGGCAAGACATTCCTGATGAAAAGAGCATGATCTATCACTTCAGGAGTGGCCTTAGAGAGGATATGCAGTTAGCTCTCATTCTTGTTGAGCCTACTGAGTTCGATCGGTTCTATAACATGGCCCTCAAGCAAGAAGCTGCTCAGCTCAAGTGTGAGGTTTCAAAGAAGAGAATCAGGGATGTAGTTCACTCGTCTTCTTGCTCTCCAGTGTTAGCTAAGCAATAGAAGTTCTGGCTTCCTCCACCTCCCCCGTTTTGTAAGCTATACCAGTAGAAGAACTCAGGTGGTCGTCGATCTTCCCACCCACCCAACCCAGGCTATCACAACAAGTCTCAGGCTCCGAGGACAGGTGGCCCTCCTCCACCACCTTTCCATCCGCTTTCAGAGGTCACTGGCCATAGGTGTGGTTTGAAAGGGCATTACTCAAACAAGTGCACCCAGAAGCGCCTTCCGCCTCCTCCTCTGGTCAGGTCAGCAAGCAATGCAGTTGTGAAGCACAATCCCAAGTTTGCAAAGGTGAAAATGTTGAATGCATCTCAAGCAGAGGATTCTTCATATGTGATCATGAGTAATCTTTCAGTTAACTCTATTCCTTCCAATGTTTTATTCGATTCTGGTGCATCGCATTGCTTCATGTCAAGACCATTTGTTGCTACGCATGATTTCATTTCGGAGATATTGAAAAAACCCATGGGATCCGTTTCTCCGGGCTTGTCTATGAGGGCTACCATGATGATTCCTCATGTTACCATCAAGATGGGCAATTATAAATTCCTGGCTTCCCCATTTGTTCTTGGCGACTCTGATATTGATCTAATCCTCAGCATGGATTGGCTTTCTCAGCAAAAGGCTTCTCTTGATTGTGCTGCCAGGGAGATTAAATTGACGCACCCTTCTGAGGATCTGATCATCTATGCCACTCGTGACGAAACCATTCGGTTGTTCTCTCTCAATGAGAAGGGCAAGTTAGACGCAATTTCTTAGATTCTAGTTGTTTGTGAGTATCAAGATGTCTTTCCACAAGAGCTTTCGGGTATGCCTCCTCGCTGGCCAGCCGAGTTCGTTATTGATCTTGAGCCCGGTATGGAACCCGTTTGCAAGCGCCCCTACAAACATGGGCCAAAATAGCTGAAAGAATTGAAGAAACAGCTCGATGAACAAGAGCATGTGGGTCTGATCAGACCAAGTTCATCTCCGTGGGGTTGTGGTGTTCTTTTTATCCAGAAGAAGGATGGCACAGGCCGACTTTGCATCGATTACCACCCATTGAACAAGAAGACAATCAAGAATAAATACCCACTTCCCAATATCAATGAGCTATTCGAGCAACTCAAAGGTGCAAAGGTGTTTTCCAAGCTTGACCTCCGAATGGGGTATCATCAGATTCACATTCATGAAGAAGATATTTCTAAGACAACATTCAGAATATGCTTTGGTTCTTATGAATAGACCGCCATGTCTTTCAGGCTTGCAAATGCCCCTGCAACATTCTCTCGCATGATTTACTTCATCTTCAACCCCAACACCAATGAATTCGTCCTGGTGTATCTCGATGATATCTTGGTCTTCTCCAAGAATAAGAAGGATCATGCCAAACATTTGCGATTGGTGCTCGACAAGCTTAGAGAGTATCAGTTGTATGCAAAGTTCTCCAATTGTGAGTTTTGGATTGATGAAGTTCTTTACCTTGGCCACATCATCTCCGCCAAAGGCATTTCTGTTAATCTGGAGAAGGTTTCTGCAATTTTGAATTGGGCGCCTCCTCAGAATGTCAAGCAGCTCCGCAGTTTCCTTGGGCTTGCAAGCTATTATCGAAGATTTGTTGAGAATTTCTCAAAGATTGCAAAGCCTCTTTCCAACCTCCTCTAGAAGCATGTCAAGTATTCCGAGACTCCTGAGTATGACGTTGCTTTCAACACTCTCAAAAATAAACTTGTCTCATCTCCTGTCCTAACTCCTCCTGATGAGTCCAAACCCTTCGAAGTTTTCTGTGATGCCTCGTTGCAAGGTCTTGGCACTGTGCTAATGCAAGAGAAGAAAGTTGTGGCATATACTTCTCGTCAGTTGAAGCCAAATGAAAGGAACTACCCCACTCACGATCTTGAGTTGGCGGCAGTTGTCCATGCATTAATAACATGGAGACATCTCATGTTGGGAAGGCAAGTGGATATTTTCACCGATCACAAGAGCCTCAAATATATCTTCACTCAACCCAACCTCAACCTCCGTGAAACTCGTTGGGTCGAAATGATTCAAGAGTACAATCAAAGTATTGAATACACTCGAGGCAAGGCAAATGCGATTGCAGATGCTTTGAGTAGAAAGGCTTATTGCAACAGCTTAATTCTCAAGCCATTCCAACCGGATCTTTGTAAAGCATTTCGAAAGCTCAACCTCCAAGTTGTTCCTCAAGGTTTTGTTGCCAACCTTCAAGTCACTCTAACTTTGGAAGATCAAATTCGTGAGGCACAACTCCTTGATACCATGGTGAAGAAGGTGAAACATGGTATTGCTAAGGGCTTATCCTAATACAAGTGCTATCGCATTGATGATAAGGACACCTTATTCTTCGAGGACCGGATTGTGGTTCCAAAAGGTGATCTCAGGAAGGTCATAATGAAAGAAGCGCACAATTCTCTTCTCTCCATTCATCCAGGCAGTTCGAAGATGTACCATGACCTCAAGCAATCGTATTGGTGGACTCGAATGAAGCGAGAGATTGCTCAATTCGTGAATGAATGTGATGTCTGTCGAAGTGTGAAAGCAGAACATCAACGACCAGCTGGGCTCCCCCAACCTCTTGCTATTCCAGAATAGAAGTTTGATCATCTCGAAAGGGACTTTGTCACTAGCTTTCCAAAGTCTAAGCGTGGGAATGATGCTATCTTCATTGTCATCGACAGGCTTACAAAAGTGTCTCCTTTCCTTCCAATCAAATGATCTATCATGACATCTTAGTTGTAGAGCTATACACCTCCAGAATTGTCTCCTTGCATGGAATTCCGCAATTGATCTCTTCAGACCGTGAAAGAATTTTCACTTCCAAGATCTGGGACTCCTTCCAAAAGGCCATGGGCACCAACATTCGCTTCAGCACGGCTTTCCATCCTCAAGGAAGTGGCCACGGCAAGAGAGTCAATCAAATCCTCGAAGACATGCTCAGGGCTTGTGTCATCTCTTTCTGTATGAAGTGGGAAGATTTCCTCCCGATGCCGAGTTCTCCTACAACAACAGCTTCCAAGCAAGTTTGGGCAAGGCCCCATTTGAAATTCTTTATGGAAGAAAGTGTCGTACTCCTCTCAACTAGTCGAGACTGATGAACACCAACTTCTTGGCAATGACTTGATCACAGAAGCTGAAGAAATGTGTAAATTCATCCGTGAAAATCTCAAAGCCGTGCAATCGTGCAAAAAGAGTTACTGTGATAGCAAGCACCGTGACTTGGCTTTTCAGATCGGAGACCAGGTCTATCTCCGCATATCTCCAATGAAAGGCACTCAATGCTTCCGTATGAAAGGGAAGCTTGCCCCAATATACATGGGTCCTTTCAAGATCATTGGCAAAAGAGGCCACCTCGCCTATCAACTTGAGCTTCTGTCCAACTTCTCAAATGTGCACGATGTCTTTCATGTGTCACAGCTTTGCAAGTGCTTCAAGACGCCCGAGAGCACTATCAACTTCGAAGAAATTTATCTCCAAGAAGACATGTCTTATCATGAGCATGCCGTTGCCATTCTTGAAGAAATCGAGCGCAAAACTCGCAACAAGTCGATCAAATTCCTGAAAGTTAAGTGGTCTCACCATTCCGACCGAGAAGCTACATGGGAGAGCGAGGATCACCTCTGTTTCGAATAACCGGAGTTCCTTCAGTCCTAGATCTCGGGATGAGATCCTGTTGTAGTGGATGAAAGTTGTAACACCCGAGATGTAAAACTTCCATATTTGGCAATATATCCATCTTGTTCTTCATCTATTCCAAGTGGTTTCATCTTTTGGGTTTCCTATCTGGGCGCTGTTTTGTTTCTCATTGCATTGTTTTGTCATTGCTGGTCATATTTTTTTTGCCATCTGTTGTTGCATTATGGCCTCATCATATTACCCCCTTATCTCCCCACCTATTCCTTTCCTTATTTTGGCAAGCTAATTTTTTAGCCTCCATTAATGTTCAATTGCCCCCAATAAATCTTGCATCATGCCCTAAATCCCTCTGCCAAGTTTCACCTCTTTTGGAATTGTTTTGGTTAGGTTCAAAAATACCACAAGTTTGAACCTCTAAAAATGCCCAGGATAATTTTATAAAATAGAGCAATATTTTAGGATCATGGGAATATTTTTATATTTCTCTAACTCCTCTCCATTTCCCCTGCACTTTTCCTTTTGATTTTCTTGCTGAAGAAAATGGAAAAGGACAAGAGAGCAGCAGCCTACCTGGGCCTCGGCCTCCCAGCGCGGCCCAGCTAGCCTAGAAGTAGTGCAGCCAGCAGCAGCCCAGCAGCGTAGCGCACGCCCATCCTTCCTCCTTTTCTCACAAAAACAACATGCACCCCTCTCTTCCTCTCGTCCCACGTGGCCTCGTAGGACCCATCCGTCAGTGGGTGAGACTGTAGCACTCACTCCCCATTCTCCTACCTTTCTCCTCTTCTTTCACCGTGCCATGGACACCGTGGCCTAGCACATTCGTGTCGTGCCTCCCCCGGGCCCCTATTTTAACCCCCCTCGACATTTGCACCAAGCCTCCTAGGGTTTCCCTCTCCTTCTTCTGCCGCCTCCAGGGGAGAAAGCCCCCCAGATCTGTCGCTTTCACCGCTTCCCGAGCGTGCCTGAGAGCATGTCTATGTCACGAGCGCGCGTTGCGGCCACCTCCGCCTCGCCAACCACGTCTTTCTTCCTCCACGATGTCGACTACGTCCCTGTCGTCCTCTTCCTTGCCTGGGATTGCCAAGTTCGGCTACCTCCTTGTCGTCGTCTTCTTC
The DNA here is from genome assembly GCF_018294505.1 of Triticum aestivum. NCBI lineage: Eukaryota > Viridiplantae > Streptophyta > Magnoliopsida > Poales > Poaceae > Triticum > Triticum aestivum. Next base: position 407,009,540 of record NC_057803.1, read on the forward strand.
TCTGCTTGTCGAGACAGAGCTGGTCACCCCGTTTGTCAGCTCGTTGTCATCTCTCCTTCGACCCCCCCGATTCACCTCCGCCATCCCCCTCTCGCTGATAGCCCTATGTAGCCGCCACTCTGGCGTTTTCTGAAGTTTCTCAGAGTCAGTTTGTTAGCCCACGACACTCTATGCACTCCCCGGCTTCATCTTCGATCATGCACACCTTCTGCAACTTGCCGAGCACGGAGTCGCCGTTGCTATCGCCGGAGTCGCCATGCCTCATCAGTGCAGCGAGCCCGCCTTGGGTTCCGCTCAAGAGGGGAAAAACCCCATCCCTAGTAAAATGCACACGCCTAGCCCAGTGGCCAGCACCGCCCGCTCTCACCTTGCAGACCCAGGTTCGGATCCCCAGCGAGACGGTGGAAAAAATGGCCCCTTTTTTGCCACTACATCTCTATGACAGGGGCCCCACTTGTCAGCCTCTCTGCCAGCCAGGACCCACATGTCATCCTCACACCCCCTCCTTTTTGTTTATTAGTTCCTTTCCAGCGAATATTCCATTTCTGGATATGTAATCTTTCCATTTTGGGCTAGTCCTTATCTGGACATTTCCTTTTAAGGAAACTTCCGTTTCTATCAATTGCCATTTAGGGCAGTATTTCTCTTATAGCTTTGTGATGAGTTTTCTACAGTAACCTAGACATATTATATATGTTTTTGGGGTAGAAAAATCCCACCAATCCAGTGGTGGCATTAGTTTTTGGATTCGAGCAAGCTCATGAACAAGTCATTTTACATCACATTGTTGTTTTGGCATTTTTGTGTGATTTCATTCAAGCATGCTATGAGGTTGGTTTGCACATGGATAGCTTCATTTTCATGTCTACTTCATGCTAGATTTTATTTCATGCCATTTAGTGCACTGTGATGAGTGCCCCAAGCTTGCAAAGTTGCTATCATGAATCTGTTTATGCAATGCCATGATTTCCACTAAGTCTGAAATCTGTTCATATCATTTGCCATGTTCGCATTGATGCTACCATATTTTCTGTGGGTCTTTGGGACAATTTCAGTAAGGGAGTTTTATTAAGTGCATTTAGTACTATCATGCCATGATCTTGTGTAATGTAATATGTTCCTGTAGCATATAGTTTGTTATGCTTAAATTTTGCTACCTGATGTTCTTTCTGTCATGATACATGAATTTATGCTAAGTCTGATAAGCTGTTAACTTTTGCATTTTTGCCATGCTCTTTTAGACTTGTTCTACCGATTTCTATCAGTAGCTCAGTGATCATGATTTGTAGAGCTTCACCCGTACTTCACTGCCATGTATTGTGTTTTCATGTTCGGGTGTTGTAGTATATTTAAACCTTGCATCTAAGTGGCCATGTTGCTTTTTAAAGCAGATTGCATCATATTTTGTTTTTCTTATCATTTGCAAACTGTGCATCCATTTCTGATGATCTTCATATTGATTTCATTCGAAATCTCCCAACCTTTCCAGTGCCATGCTTGGTTTGCCAAGTTGATGCCATGATCACCTTTTCCCTTCCGGAGTACCCATATGCATTGCACATCATATCTTGCATCCCATGTTATGTCTTGCATCATGTTGCTTGCGCATTGCACCATGATTGATTGTTGTTCCGTTGCTTGTGTTCTTGCTTTGAGTAGAGCCAGGAGATGAGTTCGTGAACGAGGATTCTATCGAGTATGTTTACGAGGAGCAAGCTTTCGACATCATTACCCCTGAAGTTACTTCTATCTTTGCTTGCTAGTTGTTCTCTCTATCGCTATGTCGCGCTACCTACCACTTGTTTATCAAGCCTCCCTTATTGCCATGTCAAGCCTCTAACCCACCTTTCCTAGCAAACCATTGTTTGGCTATGTTACCGCTTTTGCTCAGCCCCTCTTATAGTGTTGCTAGTTGTAGGTGCCACACAGGTTGTTCCATGTTGGGATATCACAATATCCCTTATTTAATTAATGCATCTATATACTTGGTAAAGGGTGGAAGGCTTGTACTTTTCCTCGGTGTTTTGTTCCAGTCTTGCCGCCTTAGTTTTCGCCATACCGGTGTTATGTTCCTTGAATTTTGTGTCCTTAACACGATTAGGGTTTATGGGCCCCTCTTGATAGTTCGCTTTGAATAAAACTCTTGCAGCAAGGCCCAACATTGGTTTTACCATTTGCCTAATAACAACTAAACTTTGCATAAGGAGTAATTAACCCATGGATTCTTAATCAACAAACCGGGCTAGTGCTCCTCATGACTATTGGTCCAAAACTAGAGCACTGTGCGGGACCGCCCCTTGGCAACTTGGGGTATGTTGGTACCTGTACGCTTAGCTTATCCGTCGTGGCCTGAAATGAGATACGCGCGGCTACTATCAGGGTGTCGGCATGTCGGGGGTCTTGCTGGACTTGTTTTACCATTGTCGAAATGTCTTGTGCACCGGGATTCTGAGACTGATCGGAGGGTCCCGTGATGGACGATTTTCTCCGGGGATCGTCAGCATGTCATGGGCTAAGTTGTGTTACCCCTACAGGGTTTAAACTTTCGAGAGCCGTGCCTGCGGTTGTGTGGCAGATGGAAATTTGTTAATATCTGGTTGTAGAGAACTTGACACATGACTTGATTAAAATACACCAACCGCGTGTGTAACCGTGATGGTCTCTTTTCGACGAGGTTCGGGAAGACAACACGGTGGGATTATGTTTGAACGTAAGTAGTCAGGATCACTTCCAAGAGAGATCTACGATCTAATGAGGCTACTATGGAATATTGATCACTTCTAGTTTACTACCGTTGCGTAGTTTCTCGTCTTACTCTTGCACTCGTATGTTAGCCAATATATATGCTTAGTGGTTGCTGCAACTCCACCTCATAACCACATCCTACCCTTAAGCTTAAATAGTCTTGATCTTGCGGGTTTTGAGATTGCTTAGTACTCATGACTCACAGATACTACAACCATAGTTGTAGGTGCCGATGATACCAATGCAGGCGATGCCACCGAGCTCAAGTGGGAGTTCGACGAAGACCTTGGCTCTTACTATGTTTCTTTTCCTGATGATCAGTAGTGGTGCCCAGTAGGTAAGAGACCGGGATTTAGCCTTTGGGGTTGTCTTATTTTCATTTGGATTCGTCCGGAGTCGGACCTTGTGTGTACTCTGTTTAATGTATGAATAATTTGATCATTGTGTGTCATGGCGTTTGTAAGCCAGCTATTTACTTGAATGTTCTTGTACATGGGATTGTGTGAAGATGACCCGTCTTGCGACAATTCCAAAATGGGGTTATGCCTCTCAGTCATGCCTCGACATGTGGGAGATATAGCCACATCTTGGGCGTTACAAAGGATTAGCACTCCCATAGAAATATGAGAACACCGCTTAGGAAAGGTATGGAATCAACACTTGACTCCGAAGCAACTCGAATACCACAACTCAAAACAAAACAAAGGATTTGGCTTGTAGAATAAGCCGGAACAAATACATATGATAGAGATTTACCCAATCCCATGTCGTCCATCTGTCGGAAGATATTCTAGGTAACTACATGAATTCCCACCTAAAAACCCCTGAAACTTTCTGGTTATGCAAACTAGTGTTGGGGATACAGGGAAGCACAAATATCTCACACAACTAACAAATCATACACTCCAACTGTTTCCATCCGTCAACACATAACCAAGAAAACTTTAGAAATCGTGTACCTCAGACCTCTGAAAACATCCGATATACTAGATGTGGCAATACATCTGATCGCTCTCCCCAGTACTAGGTGTCATCAAACTACTCTTACCCCAAAGAGTATAGAAGCGTTTTCGATGTCGGCGACCTTTGGTTTTCCGGAACTGAAACAGTAAGCACCATGACAAAAACACGTTGGAGCTCAACTCCCTAGGACACTGCCACAACCCCTAAATATCATCGTTTTGTGTAGCTCCTTGATGATTTTTCCTTCCTTTCTGAATCCTTGCTTCTCAGTGAGTATCTTCGTTCATAACGATCATCTCTACTCCTCTCTCTTGGTGGTGATTCTTTGCTTCTTCTTTTTGGAGAATCTTCTCTTCTCTTGTAGGGAGCCGTACACTCATTGGAATAGTGTCCGGGTCTTCCACAACTGTAGCAGTTTCGCTCTCGACTAGAAGATCTTTTGTCATTGTAGGACCTTGACTTGAAGCTTCTATCTTTGCTTCTACTCTTGTAGAACTTGTTGAAGTTCTTCACCATTAAGCTCAATTCTTCATTGAAGTTTTGTTACTCACTTGATGATGTAGGGGCTTCACATGAGGCTTTGTAGGCACCACTTGATTTGTTGTGAAGTTCCTCTTTATCCTTGAGTGACATCTCATGAGCAACAATTCTTCCAATCACCTCCGTTGGCTTGAGATCTTTGTAATTGGGCATCATTTGGATCAATGTGCACACAGTACCATATTTTCCATCCAAGGCTCTTAGAATCTTATTGATGATGAATCTATCGGTCATCTCTTCACTTCCTAAGCCGGCAATCTCATTTGTGATGAGAGAAAGCCTAGAGTACATTTCAGCGACACCTTCACCATCCTTCATTTTGAACTTGTCAAGTTGACTTTGAAGCACATCCAACTTGGATTCCTTGACGGAGTCGGTACCTTCGTGCATATCAATCAAAGTGTCCCAAATTTCCTTTACATTCTCAAGACGGCTGATTTTTTGAATTCTTCGGGGCACAATCCATTGAAGAGAATATCACAAGCTTGAGCATTGTATTGCAACATCTTCAACTCATCCGCGGTAGCTTCACGGTTTGGTTCTTTCCCATCAAAGAAGTAACCTTGCAAACCAACACACACAATAGCCCAAACGGCGGGGTTATGTCCAAGAATATGCATTTTCATTTTATGCTTCCAACTAGCAAAATTAGTACCATCAAAGTAAGGACCTCTACGGTGATAATTTCCCTCGCTAGACGCCATACTCTCCTAGGTTGTGAAACCAAGACTATGACCACCAAAAGCTATGGAGATCAAAGCAAATGGAGACCAAAGCTCTGATACCACTTGTAGGATCGAAAGTATGTCTAGAGGGGGGTGATTAGACTACTTGACCAAATAAAAACTTAACCTTTTCCCAATTTTAGTTCTTGGCAGATTTTAGCTATTGTAGGACAAGTCAAGCAATCATCACACAATTCAAGCAAGCATGCAACGAGTATATTAGCAGCGGAAAGTAAAGCATGCAACTTGCAAGAATGTAAAGGGAAGGGTTTGGAGAATTCAAACGCAATTGGAGGCACGGATGTTTTTCCCGTGGTTCGGATAGGTGGTGCTATCCTACATCCACGTTGATGGAGACTTCAACCCACGAAGGGTAACGGTTGTGCGAGTCCACGGAGGGCTCCACCCACAAAGGATAACGGTTGCGCGAGTCCACGGAGGGCTCCACCCACGAAGGGTCCACGAAGAAGCAACCACCCACAAAGGGTCCACGAAGTAGCAACCATGTCTATCCCACCATGGCCATCGCCCACGAAGGACTTGCCTCACTAGCGGTAGATCTTCACGAAGTAGGCGATCTCCTTGCCCTTACAAACTCCTTGGTTCAACTCCACAATCTTGTCGGAGGCTCCCAAGTAACACCTAGCCAATCTAGGAGACACCACTCTCCAAGAAGTAACAAATGGTGTGTAGGTAATGAACTCCTTGCTCTTGTGCTTCAAATGATAGTCTCCCCAACACTCAACTCTCTCTCATAGGATTTGGATTTTGTGGAAAGAAGATTTGAGTGGAAAGCAACTTGGGGAAAGCTAGAGATCAAGATTCATATGGTAGGAATGGAATATCTTGGCCTCAACACATGAGTAGGTAGTTCTCTCTCAGAACATGTGAGTTGGAAGTGTAGAAGTGTTCTGATGGCTCTCTCCACGAATGAAGAGGAGGTGGAGGGGTATATATAGCCTCCACACAAAATCCAACCATTACACACAATTTTCCAATCTCGGTGGGACCGAATCAACAAACTCGGTCGGACCGAAAAGGTAAACCTAGTGACCGTTAGAGATTTTCGGTGGGACTGACATGCAACTCGGTAGGACCGATATGGTTAGGGTTTGGGCATAACATAATCTCGGTGAGACCGATTACACAAACTCGGTGAGACCGATTTTGGTAATTAGCTAACCAGAGAGTTGGTCAGGCAAACTCGGTGGGACCGATTTGCTCTTTCGGTGAGACCGAAAAGTTACAAAAAGGAAACACTGAATTTACTTGCAATCTCGGTGGGGCCAATTCGCTCTTTCGGTGAGACCGAAAAGTTACGAAAGGGAAACAAAGAGTTTGCAATCCCATCTCGGTGAGACTTAGATCCCTATCGGTAGAACCGAATTGCTACGGTTTTGCAATGGCTTATGACAAGTGAAACTCGGTGGCGCCGGATAGAAAGAAACAGTATGACCGAGTTTGGCTTAGGGTTTAGGTCATATGTGGATATGGGAAAGTAGTTGAGGGTTTTGGAGCATATCACTAAGCACATGAAGCAAGAGGCTCATTAAGCAACACCTCATCTCTCCTTGATAGTATTAGCTTTTCCTAAAGACTCAATGTGATCTTGGATCACTAAAATATAAAATGAAGAGTCTTGAGCTTTTGAGCTTGAGCCAATCCTTTGTCCTTAAGCATTTTGAGGGTTCCACTTTCACATCCATGCCATGCCAATCATTGAGCTTTCCTGAAATAATCATCTTGGAATAGCATTAGCTCAATGAACTATATGTTGTTATGAATTACCAAAACCACCTAGGGATAGTTGCACTTTCAATCTCCCCCTTTTTGGTAATTGATGACAACATATAGATCAAAGCTTTGACAAATGATAATAAGCATGAAATATATCGTCCCTTTGAGAAGTATGTGACAAGTAAGAGCTCCCCCTAAATTTGTGCATATTTAAAATTTGCTTTGGACTGCAAATGCACAAGGAGTTAGAGTCATGGGCTACTCTTCCATGTCACATACATCTTGGTGGAGCGCTTAAAATGATAAGAATGAAATACATGCACTCATCACCAAGAATAGTGAATGATCACATAAGATAGATAAGATGATAATATTTAAGCAAACATTAAGTGTAGCTTATGATCAAACACATGATCATCAATGTCTCACGAGCAATGACATAGTATCTCAAGCACTCAAAAGCAAACAAAGTTTGAAAAACCACCAAATAAAGCAAGAGAGAATAAAAGCAACACACACACTCTCTCTCTCGAAGCCTATGATCTATACATTTTCTCCCCCTTTGGCAACAAGTTACCAAAAAGTTCCTAGAAAATGCATAGTGCTAGATCGACACTCAGGCTTGATCTTCAGGTGGTGGTGGAGTCCGGAGCACTCCAAGGACTAAGCCTTCTGTAGACGTGGTCGGAGTCGAGGCTGAAGTAGATGCTGGAGCTGATGGAACTGAGGCTGTAGCTGGTGCAGACGTGGTGGCTCTGGGGTCAGCAACTGGCACTGTAGATGACCTCGGACCTCGTGGCACTCTGGCAAAGGCATCATTTGTAGTCTTGCCTCTCCTGTCCTGTATGTCATCCTAGAGATGCTCCACTGCAGTCTGAATCTCTGTCACCTTGACATCCAAGTCATAGAACTTTTGTTCCATGATTCTCTCTAGGCTTGCTTGATTCTGAGTTAGGGTGGCTAGTCCTTTCTCAATCCGCAGGGTGGATGCAATTTGGTAACCAAGCTGCTCTTGTTTGGTTTTCAAGAAATACTCAGATGCCTCCTCTTGAGTTGGCATCTTGGCAGCTTTCTCCTTCCTTGCCTTCTCCTTCTTTGCTTGTGCTTGAACTGATGATGGTTCATTCTCATTCATCACAACTTGATTGTCCTCAAAATCTGGATGAATAGGCAAGTGTTCCTTGTCCAACAAGTATATGCCCGTGCCCATCTTGGAGTTGATTAATTCCTGAATTTGTGGGGCATATCCACAACCCCTCTTCTGATCTGCTGCAGTCCTCTTGATAGTTTCTACTATGAGGCTCATCACTTTGAACTTCTGAGGCACATCAAAAATATGAAGCAAATTTATTGCATGGCCTCTGATCATCTTGTGATCACCTGACTTGGGCAAGAGAGTGTGCCTCAAAATCCAATTAATAGTTGGCAGCCCTGACAGAAGATAATGGATTGAGCCAAACTTGAAAGTATCAAGTGCTTCATTTGGAATTTCCTTGTACATGTTGGACATAGAGTTGTGGTCCATCTTCTTCTTGGGATATACATCCAAGTCATCTTCCTGCTCTTCTGGGGCATTGATCAGCTGAGCCCATTCAGCAACTGTAGATTGGTACCTCGTACCTTCAGACATCCAAGTTATCCTACCATCTGGATAAAAATGGGTTGTGGAGTAGAACTGCATGATAAGCTCCTCATTCCACTTTGTGAGCTTCTGCCCAACAAAGTCCTCTACTCCACATGCCTTGAAGCTGTCCTGCACTCCAGGGTAGTGTTCCTCATTTTCCTTGATGTATTCCCAGTCAACCCATCTCATATCACATACAATTGGCTTCTTGTCCAACAAAACTGTCTCATAGAAGTCCTGCTGTTCCTTGGTGTGAAACCTGTAATCCACAGCAGTTCTTCTCCTTGAAGCATACGGGTCTGCTTCTCTCCACTTCCTCAGCCCTGACTCTCTCCTGAGCTTCATATCCTCAGCCACAGGATGAGCATCGTTGTGGTCTGGGATCTTGGGCTTGAGCTTTCTGAGTACTTGCTCTTCCTCATCTTCTTCAGCAGCTTCAGGCGCTGGGGCCTTGTTCTTCTCAGTAGCTGGGATGCTTCTTGTATTTCTCTTTGGATTTGGCTTTGGAGCTGGCTTGGCCTTGGAAGCAGCTGCCCCTGATCTTATGGCATCACCCATCAGCTTGAGTGCCTTAGGTGCTGGTGCAGCTACCTCTTCTTCTTCCTCTTCTTCCATGATGGAAGCCTTTCCAAGCACTCTGGCTACGGTCTTCTTGACCCTTTCCTTTCTTTTCTTGCCTTCAGCAGCAACTGGCTCTATGGGAGTGGGCTTCTCAGTTGAAGCTCTGGCCTTTGACATAGGCTGCCTGCCTGCTGGCCTTTTGATTTTCAATCCTGGCTTTGTGCCCTGTGCTGGCTCAACTCTCTTTGATGTGGCTTCCTCTTCCTCTGCCACATAATCTTCATCCTCAGAATTTGAAGTTCTCTTCTTCCTCTGTCTGGTGGCAGCTTTTGGCAAATTGCTTGGGGTACTTCTGCTGCCATCATCTGAAGAGCTGGAGGGACTAGTGCCCTCACTCATCTACACTTGCTGCTCTGACAAGTTCTGGCTATCACTTTGGTCTGACATGATGCAAACTCTGACCGCTGATCCTGTGAATAGTTTATAATGAGGTAGAATAGATGAGCATTACAAAATGCAGAGATTTTTGCAAAAGAATGATCCAAAAACTTAGTTTTAGTTTCCCACTGAAATCATCTCGGATCTACCGATTTTTAAACTCAGTGATACCGAAGCAGTTTTGGAACCTAAACTAGTGAACTCGGTCAGACCGAGTCACAGTTCGGTGGTACCGAGACTGCTAGGGTTTCACAAAGTTCCAAAATCAGTCACACCGATAAGTAATTCTCTGTCAGACTGAGTCTCACTTGTGCAATGGCATAAGCCAAATCGGTGGGACCGAGTTTTTCAACTCGGTGGGTCCAAGATGGTTTCGGCGGAAACCTAACCCTAAAATTTTAGAATCAAAATTAATCTACGAACGCATTGACTGGATAGGAGTGTTTCAATCGTGGCAAGAATCATGATGATCACAATGTGCTAAGAATCGGATTGGGGAATAGCACAAAGATCGAGTCCATACCCTAGTTCGGCGGAGACTCGCTACGGCGGCAACGGCGGGGTAGAATTCCCATTGACGGCGACGGAGACCAGCGACTGGAGGCGGCTGGCGGCGAGGAGACGATCCGGAGACCACGTTGGCAGAGCAGGCTATCGCGCGGGTGAAGGGGTTCGGAGAAATTTCCAAATTTTTGCCCGTGACTATATATAGCCCGACCCTGTCGATGTGACCGAGTGGAATAGCTCGGTGGCACCGAGATGCAAAACTGTATACAGTTGTTGCAACTCGGTGTGACCGAAAGGTTCAAATCGGTTGCTCTGAGATATAAAACCTAGATCAACTTAATGATCTCGGCAGGACCGAAAGTGGGGTATCGGTCAGACCGAGAATCATAAAGAGGTTTTGGAAGTTTAAGTCTATGACAAATCGGGGACTCCGAGCGCTCCTCACACAAAGTGGTTCGAATCTGACTTGATCAAATTTTGTGATGTAGCATGAATAGAGTTTGAGACGAGAAAAGCATAGATAGCTAGAGGAGGTTCTTAGGCATTCTTGTCCATCCACTTGGCAAAAGGAAATAAAACCAAACAATCAAAACAACAAGTGGATGTCCTCGAATGAGTAAAATATGCAACCAGCATGCTCACACAATAAGATGGCAAATGAAATATGTGACAAGGCATACACAACCAATTCTAGCATCTATCAAGCAATTTGCGATGACAAGGTCATCTATATTTGAGTATATTGACTTAGGAGTCAAGTGAGAACACTTGATCATAGGTCATACTCATCATTTAAGCTCAAGTGGGGTTACCACTTTTACATAAAGCATTGTTGTGCTCACATCTTTAGAGTTGCTTTAGCTCAAGTCTTAGAGTAAAGCTCCCCCTAGATGTGATATCCCCCCTTAGAGGGATGAACTAACCTCGGGTTTTGTCGATGATGACTTCATGTAGATGTTGAAGATGTGGATGCTCAATGTTGATGTAGATCACTTGGAGCTATCCATTTGAGTGAATTGCACTTTCAATACCTACATGGGTTAGTCCCACAAGGAACAAACAAGGATATCCATAGACATAGAGTGATGCACACACAAGATGATGTCCATGAAAACTTTTAGGTTACCTTGTCCCTTGTCTTACCAACAAGAGGGTTTGTGACTCCTTGAACTAGTGCAAGATGTGGAAGTTGATTGCACTTGTTCTTGCCAAAATGATAAGAGTGAAGTATGTTGGCGGAGTCACCCTCAAGAACTCTCTAGTTCTTCTTCTTTTGGATCGACACCATCTTGATGGGAATCCTTGGAGTTGTAGTCGTACTTGATGAAGTGGAACTTGAAGTAGTCTTGGGAATCCACTTGATTAAGGTCTTAGGAGCTTCTTCAAATGCATCAATTTCCTCTTGAAGCTTGTCCTTGCCTTTTTGCTTGTAGTCTGGTGGTGGAAGATCATCTTGAGCTTGTGTCCCCTTGAAAGAAGTATCATACTTCTCTTGTTGAGGAACAAACTTTGTCTTGGGGTATTGATCTTCTTCCCAGTCAACTCCATTGGCATTGAACTTTCGTTCAAAACCAACACCTTGATTCTTCCGGTGCATTCCTTGCTTGCGCACAATTTCCTCGAATTGCTTACTCCCGGCAAGGCTTTTGTACACTCCTTTCTCTATAATTCCCTTCAATAAGCTATTTTCTTGCTCAAGTGTAACTTGGCTAAGAGAATCATTAGTGGAATCAAGAGAACTACTAGAAGCAACAATATTGGATTTAGCATGATCATCGTTACTGCTAGAGGAAGAATCTTTCTTGTTCTTGTTACTAGACTTGACTTGAGGCATGTAAGTGGATAAGAGTAAACGCTTGGCAATGTAACAAGAACTTTTCTTGCGGAGATCATCATTGATTGCTTTTAAGAACTCATGCTCTTGCTCAAGATTGAGCTTTTCAAAGCGTAATTTCTCATGAGCTCTTAAAAGTTCTCGATGATCTTCGAAGATAGTTTCATGAGCTAACTTAAGAGTGTTTAGTTCTTTAGTTAGAGTCTCAATCTTCTCCTTATCATTGTCATTCGTTTTATCTTGATTAGCATGATTAATTGACGTTTCATCATAGTATTCATCACTAGAGTTGTCAACAAGCAAATCATCACCTAACAAGTCATCTTCATCACTATTGAAATCAACATACTCGGGGTGTGTTACCTTAGGACCTTTGGCCATGAAGCATCTTCCAATTCCTTCATTTGGTGAGTCAAATATGTCGTAGGAGTTGGTTGACACAAGTGCTAGACCGGCAACACCTTCATCTTGAGTATCTTCGGAGTCGGAGTGATAACTTCTCTCGGAGTGGCTGTCGGAGTCGGAGCCGGATACCCATTCACCAACATGAGCTTGATGTCATCATTTTGTGTAGCTCCTTGATGATTTTTCCTTCCTTTCCGAATCCTTGCTTCTTCGTGAGTATCTTCGTTCATAATGATCATCTCTACTCCTTCTCTCTCTTGGTGGTGATTCTTTGCTTCTTCTTTTTGGAGAATCTTCTCTTCTCTTGTAGGGAGCCGTACACTCATTGGAATAGTGTCCGGGTCTTCCACAACTATAGCAGTTTCGCTCTCGACTAGAAGATCTTTTGTCATTGTAGGACCTTGACTTGAAGCTTCTATCTTTGCTTCTACTCTTGTAGAACTTGTTGAAGTTCTTCACCATTAAGCTCAATTCTTCATTGAAGTTTTGTTTATCACTTGATGATGTAGGGGCTTCACATGAGGCTTTGTAGGCACCACTTGATTTGTTGTGAAGTTCCTCTTTATCCTTGAGTGACATCTCATGAGCAACAATTCTTCCAATCACCTCCGTTGGCTTGAGATCTTTGTAATTGGGCATCATTTGGATCAATGTGCACACGGTATCATATTTTCCATCCAAGGCTCTTAGAATCTTCTTGATGATGAATCTATCGGTCATCTCTTCACTTCCTAAGCCGGCAATCTCATTTGTGAAGAGAGAAATCCTAGAGTACATTTCAGCGACACCTTCACCATCCTTCATTTTGAACTTGTCAAGTTGACTTTGAAGCACATCCAACTTGGATTCCTTGACGGAGTCGGTACCTTCGTGCATATCAATCAAAGTGTCCCAAATTTCCTTTGCATTCTCAAGACGGCTGATTTTGTTGAATTCTTCGGGGCACAATCCGTTGAAGAGAATATCACAAGCTTGAGCATTGTATTGCAACATCTTCAACTCATCCGCGGTAGCTTCACGGTTTGGTTCTTTCCCATCAAAGAAGTCACCTTGCAAACCAACACACACAATAGCCCAAACGGCGGGGTTATGTCCAAGAATATGCATTTTCATTTTATGCTTCCAACTAGCAAAATTAGTACCATCAAAGTAAGGACCTCTACGGTGATAATTTCCCTCGCTAGACGCCATACTCTCCTAGGTTGTGAAACCAAGACTATGACCACCAAAAGCTATGGAGATCAAAGCAAATGGAGACCAAAGCTCTGATACCACTTGTAGGATCTAAAGTATGTCTAGAGGGGGTGATTAGACTACTTGACCAAATAAAAACTTAACCTTTTCCCAATTTTAGTTCTTGGCAGATTTTAGCTATTGTAGGACAAGTCAAGCAATCATCACACAATTAAAGCAAGCATGCAACGAGTATATTGGCAGCAGAAAGTAAAGCACACAACTTGCAAGAATGTAAAGGGAAGGGTTTGGAGAATTCAAACGCAATTGGAGACATGGATGTTTTTCCCGTGGTTCGGATAGGTGGTGCTATCCTACATCCACGTTGATGGAGACTTCAACCCACGAAGGGTAACGGTTGCGCGAGTCCACGGAGGGCTCCACCCACAAAGGGTAATGGTTGCGCGAGTCCACGGAGGGCTCCACCCACGAAGGGTCCACGAAGAAGCAACCACCCACAAAGGGTCCACGAAGTAGAAACCATGTCTATCCCACCATGGCCATCGCCCACGAAGGACTTGCCTCACTAGCGGTAGATCTTCACGAAGTAGGCGATCTCCTTGCCCTTACAAACTCCTTGGTTCAACTCCACAATCTTGTCGGAGGCTCCCAAGTAACACCTAGCCAATCTAGGAGACACCACTCTCCAAGAAGTAACAAATGGTGTGTAGGTAATGAACTCCTTGCTCTTGTGCTTCAAATGATAGTCTCCCCAACACTCAACTCTCTCTCATAGGATTTGGATTTTGTGGAAAGAAGATTTGAGTGGAAAGCAACTTGGGGAAAGCTAGAGATCAAGATTCATATGGTAGGAATGGAATATCTTGGCCTCAACACATGAGTAGGTAGTTCTCTCTCAGAACATGTGAGTTGGAAGTGTAGAAGTGTTCTGATGGCTCTCTCCACAAATGAAGAGGAGGTGGAGGGGTATATATAGCCTCCACACAAAATCCAACCGTTACACACAGTTTTCCAATCTCGGTGGGACCGAATCAACAAACTCGGTCGGACCGAAAAGGTAAACCTAGTGACCGTTAGAGATTTTCGGTGGGACTGACATGCAACTCGGTAGGACCGATATGGTTAGGGTTTGGGCATATCGTTGAGACCGATTACAAAAACTCGGTGAGACCGATTTTGGTAATTAGCTAACCAGAGAGTTGGTCAGGCAAACTCGGTGGGACCGATTTGCTCTTTCGGTGAGACCGAAAAGTTACAAAAAGGAAACATTGAATTTACATTGCAATCTCGGTGGGACCGATTCGCTCTTTCGGTGAGACCGAAAAGTTACGAAAGGGAAACAGAGAGTTTGCAATCCCATCTCGGTGAGACCGAGATCCCTATCGGTAGAACCGAATTGCTAGGGTTTGGCAGTGGCTTATGACAAGTGAAACTCGGTGGCGCCGGATAGAAAGAATCGGGATGACCGAGTTTGGCTTAGGGTTTAGGTCATATGTGGATATGGGAAAGTAGTTGAGGGTTTTGGAGCATATCACTAAGCACATGAAGCAAGAGGCTCATTAAGCAACACCTCATCCCTCCTTGATAGTATTGGCTTTTCCTAAAGACTCAATGTGATCTTGGATCACTAAAATATAAAATGAAGAGTCTTGAGCTTTTGAGCTTGAGCCAATCCTTTGTCCTTAGCATTTTGAGGGTTCCACTTTCACATCCATGCCATGCCAATCATTGAGCTTTCCTGAAATAATCATCTTGGAATAGCATTAGCTCAATGAGCTATATGTTGTTATGAATTACCAAAACCACCTAGGGATAGTTGCACTTTCAAATGGATAAGTGGTGAGGTTGCAGCAAGCGGCTAAGCATTGTATGGTGGCTAACTTACGAGTACAAGATTAGATGAGAAACTATGCAAACAGTCGCAAACTAGTAATGATCAAGAAGTGATACTGAACTACTTACGTTCAAACATAACCCCACCATGTTCTCTTCTCGACTCACTCGAAGAGATACAGTCACGCTTACACACGCGGTTGGTGTATTTTAATTGAGTTTACTTCAAGTTCACTACAACCGGATATTAACAAGTTACCATCTGCCACATATCCGCGGGCACGGCTCTCGAAAGTTTAAACCCTGCAAGGGTGTCCCAACTTAGCCCATGACAAGCTCATGATCCACGGAGACAATCCTCCATCGCGGGACCCTCCGATCAGACTCGGAATCCTGGTGCACAAGACATTTTGAAAATGGTAAAACTCATCCAGCAAGACCTCCTAGCATGCCGACACCCTGATAGTAGCTACGCGTATCTCATCTCAGGCCACGTCCAGATGAGCAGTTCATACAACTGAAACTAGTCCTCGAGTTTCCCCGTGGCGGCGTTGCAAGGGGCTCTTGCTTGGGACCAACACCATCAGCATTGGCCCCCTATTTATGTAGAAAAGAATCCATGGGTTCATGACGCCCTATGCAAATTAATTATTTAGTTCAATATTATTATGGCAAATGTTAAAACCAATGTTGGGCCTTGCTGGAAGAGTTTTATTCAAAGTGAATTGTCAAGAGGGGCCCATAAACCCTCATCGTGTTAGGGACGCAAAATAAAGGAACATAACACCGGTAGGACGGAAACTAGGGTGACAAGAGTGGAACAAAACACCAGGCAAAAGGCCGAGCCTTCCACCCTTTACCAAGTATATATGTGCATTAAATAAATAAGAGATATTGTGATATCCCAAAATATCCATGTCCCAATATAGAACAACCTGCACTGCACCTACAACTAGCAACACTATAAGAGGGGCTGAGAAAAGCGGTAACATAGCCAAACAACGGTTTGCTTTTAAGGGTGAAAATGTTAGAGGCTATCATGGAAATTTGGGAGGCTTGATAAACACGTGGTAGGTAGCGCGACATAGCGATAGCATCGTGACAACTAGCATAGCAAATATAGTAGTGAGATCCAAGGTGACGGTCATCTTGCCTAAAATACTGCTAGGAAGAAGACCGAGTAAATGAAGTAGACGAACCAATGTAGTCGAACGGATCCTCACAATCGCAACACAACCGGAACTATCTAGGAGAAGCGCAACCAGAAAGAAGCAACCACCGAAAAGAAGCGAACGACATGGTAAACAAACATCACATAAAAATGGCATGATGCACAGGAAAGTATGATGCATGTCCGGTTTAATGATTCATGGCAATGCAAAGTGCAAAAAACAACACTACAAATTATGTGGAGCTCAATATGCAACGAGTTACATATCGACGAGACACCATGTTCAATTATTCAGTTCACTCTTGTTTATGAACAAGACATGATTAAATGTTGGTTAACATGGAAAGAGGTGAAACATAAGTAACTATCTATTTAGGCAAGATTAAATGAGGCCGGAATGACAAACAACAATTCCGGAAAATCCCCATGTGCATATTTTGGATTTGGTACTGTTCTGCTCTAAACCATATTTTAGAGTTGTTAAACATGCAAAGTAATGCCACCATGTTAAACTATGCATTATTCCATGCCATTTACATATAAAGTTTATTTAAATCGGAGCTATGATTATTTAGTTATGAAATAAATCATTTTAGTATGACATTTATCAAATTAAATGCAAAAAAAATTTAAACATGGATGAAAGATGCATATTATGAAACTAGATGAAATTCTAAGTATTTTACGTATATAGTTTGCTTTAATCCGATGCATGAATAATTAGTTATTAGATGCATGAACACTAGGGGTTTTTCTATACAACTGCACTCTCTGGATTAAATAGGAAAATCGTCCTGGCAAGAAAAACATAACGGGCTAAAACTAGGGGCGGACTGGGCTTCTCACCTTGGGCCCACAGGGGCGCGCGGAGCTGGGCCTTGTGGGGCACATGCTGCAGAGGCGAGGCGCTGGCGCGACCGGGCCCGTGCGCAGAAGCACGATGAACAGCGATGCGATCCTCGCGCGGGCACATGCGTGTGAGCGGTTCGAGCTCCTCTGCTCGATAAAAAGCAAGCAGAGGCCGGCAGCGGGGCATGGAGGCAGACGACAACGGGGAACTACGGTGGCGCAGCGGATCCAGGCGGAAGGCAAGGATCTCCGGCGAGGCAGGGACTCGGCGCTCTCTCGGCGGGGTTCATGCAGAGACATCTTCTCAGCTCTACAGGCTAGACGGACAGCAGGCAAGGAGGTGGTGAGGTTCACCGAGGGGCGCAGCGCAGGCGAGGCTCCAGGCGGAGACGGAGCTGCGGGTAACCATGGTGGCGCCTAATTGTGCTCCTAGAAGGTGTGTGGGCCATGGCTCGTCAGAGAGATTGCTGAGATAGGAAAAGACGAAGGGAAGAAAGCGAGGGCGTGAGGCAGGAGTCCGGCCTGGTGGCGGTGCTCGTCTCCGGCAAGCTGGCAGGTGACGCGCAGGACGACGGTGGTGTAAGTCCACGGGAGGAGCTCCTCTCATGGGGCTCGGGTGCAGGAGATCAGGGGAGGGGATGCTGCCTCGGGCTACATCGGCAGCAGCTAGGGAGGTGATGAGGCTGTGGGGAGGCGACGGAGTTCTGCTGGTGCTTGCCATCGGCGAGGTTGCTGATGAAGAATGCAGGGAGGAGGCGAGCATGGATCAAGAGGAGTTGAGTGCTTCGGGAGGAAGCGATCCCAAGGAAGAAGGCAGGGAGTTGGCTGGCTATGTGAGGAAAAAGAGGGAGGTTGTCGGGCGGCAGCGGCTGTGGGATTCGGTGGATGGATGGGACAGGGCTAGTGTTTCATCTGTTTATATAGCATGAGGATTTTGGCTAGTGGCTAATCGGACCGTTCAATTAAAATCGAATGGTCGAGATAAATAGGACATGGAGTGAAAATGAGAAAATGAAGATGTTTTAGGGATGTATGGGGATGATCTGGACCCATCGATCATGACCGTGCGGTTCGGGGTCGGGACAACTTTCGGACGCGCACGAGAAGGGGTCTGAGGGAGGCCGACAAATACAAAGGGGCCCGACAAAGGTCAACAGAGACGAAGTGAGAAGCGGCAACTACAAACAACTACGAGTTTTATGAAAACATGCGGATGATGCAATGATGAATGCAACACACAAATAAATTACACGGAAACAACAAAATAACTGGAAGGCGTCTGGAGCGTCGGTCTCGGTCGTTACAGCCGTGGCAACCTTAGAGTGGATTCCAACCCTTATACACTCATACGTGCGTAGGTCGTCTCTCCCCGAGGCCACCTTGCCGGGCAAGAGCGCTGCATCTCCACCACGGTCCCCTCATCAATCCACTAAAGCAGGAGTAGGGTTTTACACCTCGCGGCGGGTTGAATCTGGGTAAAACTGCCTGTGTGATCATTGTCGTGTTGTTCTGTGCTCTCCGCTCTTTGTGCAATGTGCTCTCTCCCCCTGCCGAACCACATGGGGCCGATGGTCCCATAGGTAGCCGTGTTTTCCTACAACATCTTTGGCGCGCCAGGTAGGGGGAAGCACTTGCGCAAACCCGAGAGTGTAAGCAGCGTGTCATCTTCATCATCGCTTTCTTCATCACGGCTCCATCATCCATGGCGCCCATGAAAAAGTCCGGTGCCACGGCTCACCCATCCACCTCGAAGGCCCCTTCGCACGCGGCTATCGATGCTGCGGTAGCTACGGGGATGCACGGGGACGTGGACGCTACGGGGAACATGACTGACACAGGCGGCACACTCACCACTCCCCCTGCGGCCGAAACAGGAGCAAAAGGCACCGGAAAAAGATAGCACCAAAAACATTCCAGCGGCCACGCTCCACAAGATGCGGCTGGAGAGATTATTCTATCTCCTCCTCTCCACCCCACTTAAGGACATAGCCGCAGCAATGGCGCTCACTCCGGGGCGAACCGCAACCCTCTGGCCGCCCCCGCGGCGGTTGTGGCTATAGGGCACGCGCCGCCCCCGGGACAAGCTAACCAAGACGATGCGCCGAATGGGGATGCCCATCCCCAAGCGCACCTTCCTCGTCACCACACCACCTTGGATAGCGGCTCACAGCGATGAGGGCGCGACACTGCCACCACTATCACCGTCAAAAGCCAGGTGACCTCGCGCTCTGCATCATTATCTATGGCGAGCACCGGTTCGGAGGCCATGCGCGGGCCCAGCTCCTATTGAGATTTCCGCCAATGTCCGATTAGATGGATGAGTGTAGAGCCACCATTCAGAGCTTGATTGGTTTCGCTGAGGCAGGAGGATCACGGCGAGCAGGCCTGTCAGAGCCTCCATAGGTGACGACAACAGCCTGATCCGCTGACTGTACCCAGGGGGTCACCCCCACGGTGCAATCCCCTCCATGACAGCCAGCGCAGGGGCCGCCGCCAGAGTCAGGCGACCAAGAACCTGATGACGTATTGATGGCTTCATCCGATCCTCGAGCATGTCGTGACCAGCGAAGAGTCCTGGAAGACAGACGGGGGGAACACGCACGTGTCACCATCGAACAACGCCATGACACCCGCCACTAGTCCGGCAGGTGCAACGGCCCCGACGTCGACGAGCCCATGCCTAGTGAAGGCGGATACCTGCCTTTCGAGGTTGGTGCCCTGCCTTCATGAGTGAGCTGCGGCAAGTATGTTGGCCATCTGCTCGTACGTTCAGCCAGAAATACCAGAAAAGTACGATGGAAGATTGAACCCGGCAGAGTATTTGAGCATCTACACCATCGCTGTTCAAGCTTCCGGGGGAAGAGATGAGAAGGTACTCACCAACTACTTCCCTTTGACACTCAAGCCAAATGCGACATCATGCCTGATGCACTTGCCATAGAACTCCACCTTGATATGTGCCATGAGTTTGTTGGAGCCTTCACAGGCGGCCATCAAGAACTAGGGCGGCCCAGCGACTTGCAGCTCCTCCCGCAGAAGGAAGGAGAAAGTTTGTGGAAGTACATGCAGAGGTTCTTTCGGGTGCACAAGAACCTTCCAGACATCCACCCGACAGTTGTGATAGATGCGTTGCAGTCCAACGTGTGCAACCACAGAGTACGTTCCATGATGAACGTGTAGCTGCCCAAGACTATGAATGAGCTATACACTCTGGTGGATAAGTGTGCCCGACTGGAGGAGGGGAGGTGAATCCCCGGTGAAGAAGATGGCGTTGACATTAATTCAGAAGACGACGATGACTCCACCAGTAGAAAGAAGAAGAACAAGAAACGAAAAAAGAAGCGCAAGGATAAAGCAATGTTGGCTGTTGAAAAACCAAGCACTCCAAGTACTAGCAAAAAGGACAAGACCGAGGTTTCCAGCAAGGAAGTTGCTGCGTGCACTGATTGTCGGGAAGCTGCAGCTACTGAGAAGGCTAGGAAAGCTGACGGACCATACTACAAGATCAATCAGACCAAGGGTCACGATCTGCAAGAGTGTCACCAGGTTGAGAAACTCGTCAAGAAGTAGAGGGCTGAGTACGATAAGCACGACAAGGAGAAAGATCAAGATGGTGTTGGCGGAAAGGGCTGAGGCAGCAGAACAGGTCGCCCCGGCAAGGCTCCTCAGCATCAGGGGAAATCTGCCGGAGACCGTGAGAAGAAGGAATGCAATTGATGAGAGTGATTAAGGAGATGAAGTGGAAACCAGCGAGCAGGAGTTCCAGAAGGCCACTGACGCCCTGCGCATTGACGGAGGTGCGTCCATGCACTCCTCTCACTGCCAACTTAAACAGTCGGCGCGTGAGGTCAATGCCGTGGAGCCAGTTGTGGATTCACGGAAACCGTTCAAGTGGTCCTGGACACCCATCGTCTTTGACGAAGAGGATCACCCTGACCGCACCACTCCAGTATGATGTTTGTCGTTGTTGGTTTCACTAGTGATCCGCAACCTCAAGGTCACAAAGATGTTGCTTGATGGCGGGGCTGGGTTAAATTTGATCTCCCAAAGTCATCAGAAAACTCTAGATAGCAGACAAATAACTCAAGGTTATCAGTACTTTCCAAGCGATCAACCTCGGCACGAGTTGTCCTAAAGGGAAGATCACACTGCTGGTAACGTCAAGGGGGGAGTTAAACAACCAGACTAAGAAGATCGTGTTTGATGTGTTTGACATCCCCCTGCCGTACAATGGAATCCTTGGTCGCCCAGCCCTAGCAAAGTTCACGGTGGCATCCCACTATGCCGACAACACTCTAAATATGCGAGGGTCTATGGGCGTCATTTCCATTCCATCGGACAAGTAGGACGCAGTTATATGCATGGATAAGATGTACCGAGAAGCAATCACTGCAGAAACCATAGAAGCTGCCGCTCCTGCCAAGGAAAGCAAGAAAGGGAAGAAAGCTAGCAAGGATGCGAGCAAGGAATCCGGGAGCCACACCTCTTCAGAGTGCGCTGCACCTATTGATGACTTGTTGGAGAGTTCCAATAGCAAGAGATCCAAGGCTGCTGCACCCGTTGTGAAGAAGGTCCCAGTAGGGCTGGCTGGCACTGATGGCACATTTACTATTAGTGCCACCTTCGACGACAAAAAGGAAAGCGTGCTCATTGCCTTCCTACGGGTGAATGTCGATGTGTTTGCTTGGCAATCATCTGACGTCCCCGGTGTTCCCAGGGAGGTAATTGAGCACCACATAGCTATCTGCCCGCATGCCCGACCCGTCAAGCAGAAGGTCCGGAAGCAAGCTTTGGAGCGGCAATAGTTCATTGCCAAAGAGATCAAGAAACTTGAGGTAGCTGGTTTGGTGATAGGAGTGTTGCATCCAACGTGGTTGGCAAATTCAGTGGTAGTGCACAGGGCTAATGGGAAATGGAGGCTTTCCATAGATTTCATAGATCTAAATAAAGCATGCCCGAAGGACCCATTCCCCTTGCCGCGCATCGACCAAATCATGGATTCCACCTCTAGGTGTGACCTGCTTTCCTTTTTGGATGCCTTCTCCGGGTACCCAGATCTTCATGTCCAAGGAACATGAAGAGAAGACTGCGTTGATAACCCCATGTGGCACGTACTATTTTGTACGGACGCCCTTTGGGTTAAAGAGCGTTGGGTCCTCTTTTGCAAGAGTAGTACAGATTGGCTTCGAGTCCCAGCTGCACAGGAATATTGAAGCCTACATGGATGATATAGTGGTCAAAACCAAGGACAGATTGACCCTCATTCGGGACTTGGAAGAGACCTTTGCAAATCTACGCAAGATTAACTTGAAGCTGAACCCAGAGAAGTGTGTGTTTGGCGTTCCTTCCAGCAAGCTACATGGCTTCTTCGTGTCCCACTGGGGGATAGAGGCCAACCCTGACAAGATCAAGGCGATTGAGCAGATCCAAGCACCCAAGACAGTTAAAGACGTGAGGCGTTTGACTGGATGTGTTGCCATGCTGAGGAGGTTCATCTCCAAGTCTGCCAAGCATGCCCTGCCGTTCTTCAAAATCTTGAAGAAGGCGGGGCCCGTAGAGTGGACCCTGGAGGCAGCTGTGTTGCAATATTTGAAGACCTATCTTTCCTCTGTGACCACCTTAGTCGCTCCTATACCACAAGAGCCATTGCTGCTATATTTAGGGGCGACCAATGAAGTGCTTAGTGCAACGCTAGTGGCACAACAGGATGTAGATGAAGCAGCAGCCGCAATCGCCGTCCTCTCTGGAGATGAACGTGAACCCGTCCCAGCAAGGTCGGATGCAGATCGAGACAAGGAAGAGCGAGGCAGCAGAGACAGTTCCAAGGTCACAGCAAGGAAGAAGGCGGTGTGACGTCCAGTGTACTTCATCCGCTCCCTACTGCAAGGGGCTAGGTCGAGGTACTCCGGCGTGCAAAAGTTGATTTTTGGCCTCATCACGGCCTCAAGGAAACTGCGCCACTACTTCCAAGCCCACAAGATCAGGGTTATCACCTGCTTCCCCTTGCAACGCATACTCAGAAACCCCAAGGCCACTAGCCGAATAGTGGAATGGGCTTTGGAGTTATCCCACTTTCGTTTGAAGTTTGAGAGCACGTCAACTATTCATAGAAGAACACTACCAGAGTTCATTGTGGAGTGGACGCCTACCCCTGACGAAGAACTGCTGGAGACAGTTATCCCGGGCAAGGAAGCACCCCAAGAATGGATCATGTACTTTGATGGTGCCTTCTCCCTACAGGGTGCAGGAGCTGGCGTGCTTCTCGTTGCTCCCACTGTGAGCACCTGAAGTACGTCGTTCAGATGCATTTCCCCCGAGAGAAGGCTACCAACGATACTTCAGAGTGTCAAGGACTCCTTGTCGGGCTTAGGATCGCAACTGGACTGGGAATCAAGAAGTTGATCATCCTTTGAGATTTGCAACTAGTGGTGAGGCAAGTGAACAAGGATTATCAAGCCCATTGATGGAGGCATACGTCAAGGAAGTGAGAAAGTTGGAGAAGCGCTTTGGTGGATTGCAAATAGAGCACGTTCCACATGCGAAAACAGTATTGCTCATCATCTATCAAAGTGTGCTATGCCAAAACTCCATGTGGAACCAAAGACTTTTGTTCTCCGTCTGACTCAACCATCCGTATCCCCGGCAACAATGGCCATAAAGAGGAGGAAACTGGACTCCGACAAGCCTCTCCCGGCAGAGCTGCCCGATGCCCCCGGTAGAGAGCTTGGCGGGAATGACTCCCCTTCAATGGGTAAGCTGCACCATCCCGCCAAACTACCATTCTTGGCTGTTGAGGCATGTGCTCCCGTGAACGAGGAGGTGCCGCTGATCCTCGTTGTCGATCCTCTTGCTCCAACTTGGGCACGACACATAGTCAATTTCCTCCAAACAGGAGAACTTCTCGAGGAACAAGAAGAAGCTGAAAGAGTAGCCCGGAGGGCCAGTATGTATCAGCTCGTTGATGACACGCTATACAAAAGAAGGCCCAACGGTGTGAAATTGAAGTGCATTTGAAGAAGGAAAGGAACTGCTGGCAGAGATACATAAGGGTATGTGTGGCTCCCATATTGGATCAAGGGCCTTGGTTGGAAAAGCTTTCCGGCAAGGTTTCTACTGGCCCACGACCCTCCAAGATGCATTTGAGCTAGTCAAGAAGTGTGAAGTCTGCCAGTTCTACTCCAAGAATATCCATCTGTCTCCTCAAGCTCTCCAAACAATCCCTTTATCATGGCCCTATTCTGTCTGGGGGGCCAATATCTTGGGAAACTTCCCCCGTGCTACCGGGAGCTTTGAATTCTTGTACGTCGCAATATACAAGTTTACAAAGTGGCCGGAAGTGGAGCTCGTTAGGAAGGTGACCACACAGTCAGTGATCAAGTTCTTGAAAGGAATATTGTGCCTATTTGGAATACCCACCAGAATCATCACCGACAATAGCACCCAATTCCCAAGCCACCAATACTGCAGGATGCTGCTAATGCGACACTATTGTCAGGACCCCGATTCCAAGTCACATCGATCTAGCCGGTAACACCTCATATCACATTGCGGCCTCACGCATGGTATCCCCACGGATGTCGCCTTACCATGGCCCAGGACCGTTTGCGCCGTTTGGCTCACGTATATGATAGTGTCGCTAGCATCCATATGACAGAGAACCCGGGCCGACATGGCTAGTCGTGAAACCAAAGTGGCACAGACCTATGGAGATAGGCATACATGAATCACATCGAGCATGTCGGTCATCGCGTGTGAATCCGGGCTGTAGCACTGGGCTAACAGGACTCCGGGAACCCGGCCTGTAGCAGGCTAGGCAGGACTCCGGAAGTCACCGCGTGACATTTCCCTGAAGGGACAGACATAGGAACAAAGTGAAACACATGCCGGCCAGTCAAGTGTCCTGAGCAGTAGTGCTGGACTAGCAGGACTCCGGTGAACTGGGCTGTAGCAGACTACTATGGCTCGAGGAGCACTAGACTACATTTCCCCATAAGAAAGGCCGCCAAGGATAAACAACTAGATTGTCGGATCCCACACATACCAAGCATTTCAATCATACACACAATATGCTCGATATGTGCAAATACAACATGGCATCACAAGAAAACTCTACAACTCAAGTACTTTATTTAAAGCCTCCAAAGAGCCATACATAACATGTTCATACAGGTAGGGGTCACATGACCCGACACTCAAGTCATACAAGAATACAAGCACACGCGAAAGCAAATAGTCTGAGTACAGACACTAGAAAGAAAGAAGGCTTCTCGAAGCCTGTCTATCTACATAGGGCCCTCCATGGCCAGGATCACCACCTGGGTGGCAAGTCACTCATTGATGTCGAGATCTACATAAAACCCATCGGAGGGGGCAGTGTTGTCGTCTGGAAACAGTAATTAAGCAAACATGAGTACAAAGGTACTCAGCAAGTGCTACAACAGAAACTACTATACATGCTCATTCTCAAGAAGGTGGTGGAGTTATTGTAGCAAGCCAGCTTTGACTCTTGGCTAAGCTATCCTACGGGACAACACTAGTAAAATAGTTTTCGCACACGAGTCCACTAATCACCAACACAATACTCCATCGGGGATCCTCCCTCGTCATCTTACGAGAGGGCCATCCTCGGTACTCACACTTATCTTGAGTCTTTTAGTAGTATCCATTAACTTGTCTATGAACTGTATAGGAAACCAAGTAGTCCTTTACCGCGGACGCGACTATTTGAATAGATGATGTTAACCCTGCAGGGGTGTACTCCTTCATACACGCTCTCACCACTTACCCTCGTTTACACGACATGTACTCGGCAACCTTCAAGCGGAAGACCAACGAGGGTGTCGGCCACGGCCTACCTAAACACTCAAGTCTCTAGTCTAGGTTTATCGCCTATCCAGGTTCCATCCGTAGGGAGTTTGGCTGAGGTTTCCACATATGGCCCCGAACAATGTGAACAGGGTTCCCGAGACACCAAATGGGCAACTCGGTACACCGTGGCACGGTGTATCTACCGCATCATAGCCCACCCCTAGGGTCAGCGCTGCGCACGACCGCCAACACATAACCTACAAACACCAAAAACTATTTGCAACTCCTGGACAGAGTACTAGGGTGATTAAGAAACCGAGAGGGTCAATTAAGGATCCCAATGCATGGTAGTACCTGATTCTTAAAATCACACATACAGATCTCAGTTCTTAGGGACGGCCTCAATGAAACAACCCACCATGTACTCCTACATGGCCTCTCATCGATACCTTTACCAAAACATGTTCAACACATAACTCACATTAGCGACATAATCATTTCACTCTAGCCCATCACCCAGATGAACCAGACCTGACACCACTCTAAGCATAGGAGGCATAGTAGGGTAGGAAAACTTAAGCATGGCTCAATCAACTCCTACACATGCTAGTGGGTTTCATCTAGTTACTGTGGCAATGACAGGTCATGCAGAGGATAAGGGTTGAACTACCGCAGCACACAACAGTTTGAAACATTGTTGCCTTAATGTAGTAAATGAGAGAAGAGGCAAGAACATGGGATTATGTCGATATGATCAATGGGGCTGCTTGCCTGATGGAGTGGTAGTTGGGTACTGCCCTTTAGTTGGATACTCGGAGATATCCTCGGAGGCAGAACCTACCACGAAGGACACACAGCACATAATCAACACATGACAATATGCAACAATATGATGCATGCTATGACATGGCAAATGATGTGTCGTGCCTAATGCAATGTGAAACAAGTTGAAATGGCTCCATTTGAATCAAAGATTCAAATGAAGGTTAAAGTTCTTATGCATAAAAAGTGTATTAGCTTGTTTCACCTAAACAGCAAGGTTAAAGTGGTTTTTCATGCATGAAACCATTACATATGGATAGATTGAATTTTTCTGATCATTTTTCATATATAATTTGTTTGATTTGGAGCTATGGTTGATTTTCTATGATTTTTAGAAGTTTTGGCTATTTTCTTGAATTTCCTATATAAAAATAAATCTAGAAAATGAATAATTGTGTCAGCACTGTGTCACTGTGACGTCAGCGAGTCAAAGGTGCCAGGGCCAGTCAAACCTGACTGGTGGGCCCAGTCTGTCAGTGTATCAGCTAACTAACAGGATTAAGTTAATACTAACTAACTGTTAGTGGGGACTGGGCCCACATGTCAGTGACCTAAACTAACTATAATTACTTAGCATTAATCCTAAACTAATTAATAGGTCGGCCCCACCTGTCATAGGCTCAGGGGGAAAGTCAACCTGGGCCCACACGTCAGTCCACGGGTCAAAACATGGTCAATTCGCTGGCGACGACAGACGCGGCGGAGGGGCTCGGGTTTTGCCCATAGTCGACCAAATCGACTGCGGTTTGGTTCTACGCGTAGCTGGGGGCAAGCCGCGATGTTTAGTGGTTGAAGTGGAGCTCGGGGAGGCCGGAAACGACGCCGGCGACGACCTTGGCGGTCGCCGGAGTTCGGGCGAGGATAAACCCGAAGCTACGGGGCACGCGAGGCACGGGGAGTGGTGCGTTAGGCTACTGGAAACGTGGTGAGTGTGGTGACGCGCTCAGAATCGAGCTTACGCGCCTGTGGCCACGACGGCGACATGGCCGGCGGAGCCAAGCTCTCGGGCTCAACGGAGCCCGTGGTTAGAGGGAGAAAACGGCAAGGAAAGAGTGGGGAATTGAGAAGGAGCTCACAGGGAGTGTAGCGGTGGCCTCAGCGAGATCGGGGAGGCATCAGGGGCGGCGTACGGTCGCCAGCGATCTCGGCAGACCGAGGTGGAAGAAGATGGCGCTAGCGGCGTTGTAGTGCGTCCGAGGCGTAGTGGCTCTCCCATGAGGAAGAGGAAGATGCCGGTGGTGCTCGGGGACATGTCGAAGAGACGAGAGGGGGTCGATGGCCACGGTGGACGGCGACGGTGGCGACGAGCTCCTCTCGGGAGGGGATGGGGAGAGAGCCAGATGGGGAGAGGGACACGGGGAGAGTGGGGAAAGTGAGAGGGGGACGAGGGAGAGTGCGTGGCACTCGTAGACGGCGTCCTGGGTGTCGGCAGAAGCAGGAGGTGGCCGGCGTGTGGCTGCGGGCGCCGGGCACGCCCCTCTCGTCCTCCTGGCGAGAGGAGGGGGATGACTGGCGGTAGCCAGTGGGCTGGGCCGAGCTGGGCCAGGCCAGGGCGACAAGTAAGCTCTAACTCTCTATCTTTTCTGTTTTGCTTTTATTTATTTCCTGCTATGTGTATTGAAATAGAATAAATACTATTTCATTTCCAAAAACTCTGGAAATATTCAGATGCACATTTGGGAATATTCTCAACTGCCTAAAAAAGCTTCCAAGATTATTTGAGCACTTTAAAATATTTATAGCATTTAAAATGCCCAAATTCAAATACTTATGGCTTGTTCAAAAATCCAGAATGGCTCCATAAATTGCAAGACCATTTTTGGCAGAGGTTTTAGTCAAGACCAAAAATGGTGGGCTTTTATGAAGGGCATTTTGGGTTCATTGAAATTCCAATTGTTGGAAATTAGCATTTTCAAGGGAGGTGTTGGGGTTGATTAGGCCCCATTTCAAGTTTAAAAGAAATTTAAACATGATGCACATGTTCATCCAATACTAATGCATGACTAAAAGCAGGGATGTGACAACTCACCCCACTCAAAAGAATCTTGTCCCGAGATTTAGTATCCTCCGGGAAGAAGGTGGGGTACTCGAGTCGAAGACGATCCTCCCTTTCCCAAGTGGCTTCTTTCTCAGAATGGTGTGACCATTGAACCTTGAGAAACTTGATATTATGGCGTCGAGTGGTATGCTCGGCTTGATCAAGGATACGAACGGGATATTCCCAATATGAGGGGTTATCCTGTAGATCAAGCGTTTCGTGGGCTACTCCACGGATAGGATCTGCGAAGAAACACCTGAGTTGAGAAACGTGGAAGACATCGTGAACTCTGGAAAGATGAGAAGGTAGTTCCAATTGGTAGGCAACTTCTCCTTGTTTGGCAAGAATGCGAAAGGGTCCAATGTAACTAAGTAACCCGCAGACAAGCCTTCTCGCCGACTTCATAAGTCATGAGCTTATGTTTACGATCATATTGGCTCTTTTGACGAGATTGGGCTGTTTTCAATTTCTCATGAATAACGCGAACCTGCTCTTCTGCTTCCTTAATCATATCCGGGCCAAAGAGTTGTCTTTCCCCGGTTTCTGACCAGTTAAGAGGCGTTCGACATTTTCGTCCATACAGAACTTCGAAAGGAGCTTTGCCCAAGCTAGCTTGATAACTATTGTTATAGGCAAACTCTGTGAATGGAAGGCATTTCTCCCAACCCATTCCGAATGAGATGACAGAAGCTCAGAGCATATCTTCCAGAATTTGGTTGACTCGCTCTACTTGACCACTTGATTGCGGATGGAAGGCGGTGCTAAAAGAGAGACGAGTTCCCATAGCATTTTGGAAACTTCCCCAAAATCGAGAGGTGAAGAGACTACCACGGTCTGAGTTAATTTCCAATGGGACACCATGAAGCGACACTATTCGGGAGATGTATAAATCAGCTAGCCGGCTAGCGGTGATACTCTCGCGAACAGGTAGGAAATGGGCTACTTTGGAAAGACGGTCGATCACGACGAAGATGGCATTATTCCCTCTCTTGGTCCTGGGAAACACGGTAATGAAATCCATACTGATTTTATCCCATTTCCACTCAGGAACAGCCAAAGGTTGAAGGGTGCCAGCAGGCCGTTGGTGCTCTGCTTTAACACGATGACACACGTCGCAACTAGCAATGTATTGAGCAATTTCTCTCTTCATCCTAGTCCACCAAAACTTCTAGCGTAGGTCTTGATACATTTTGGTACTACCGGGATGAATGGTGAGAGGGGATTCTTGAGCTTCCTTAAGAATCAACTAGCGTAAATGTTGTTTCTTGGGAACCACCAAGCGGTTCTCAAAAAAGACAACACCTCGCTCATCCAAGGAAAAAGATTTAGCAACTCCGCTAGCGATGTTCTCCTTAATCCGGGATATGCCCTTATCATACCGCTGGGCGGTTATGATCTGATCCATAAGGTTAGGCCTCGCCACCAGGGTGGATAGGAATCCTCAAGGAACAATGTGAAGATTAAGCTTACGAAATTCCTCATGGATAAGTGGTTGACTTTGATGTAACATTAAGTAGTTACAATAAGATTTACGACTTAGCGCATCAGCCATGACATTGGCTTTGCCCGAGGTGTAAGTTATTCCTAAGTCGTAATCCGAGATCAACTCGACCCAACGTCGTTGTGTGAGATTCAAATCCGGTTGGGTGAAGATATATTTCAAACTTTGGTGATCGGTGAAGATCTCGCAATGATTACCGAGAAGGTAATGTCGCCAAGTTTTAAGTGCATGGACTACAGCTGCAAGCTCTAGATCATGTGTGGGATAATTTTCCTCATGTGGGTGTAATTGCCGTGAAGCATACGCAATTACCTGACGATCTTGCAGGAGTATGCAACCTAGTCCTTGTCGCGAGGCGTCGCAATAGATAATAAAGTCCTTTGAGAAATCTGGTGGTACCAGTACGGGAGCAGATGTCAGGCGTCTTTTCAGTTCCTGAAAGCTGAACTCGCACTGTGGGGTCCACTCGAACTTTTTATATTTATTGAGGAGTTCAGTTAGAGGTTTAGAAACCTTGGAGAAATTCTCGACGAAGCGGCGACAATAGCTCGCTAAACCAAGGAAGCTCCGAACTTGCTTGACCGTCTTAGGTGGAGTCCAATCAAGGATGGCTTGAACTCGCTCGGGATTGATAGCAATACCCTTACCAAAGATTACATGGCCTAGATAGGTCACTTCTGGCAACCAAAATTCACACTTGGAGAATTTGGCATAAAGGCGATGCTCTCGAAGTTTCGTCAATACCAGCCTTAGATGTTCGGCATGTTCCTCTTCATTCTTGGAGTAGATGAGTATGTCATCGAGGTATACTACGATAAATTTATCCAAATACTCCATGAAGACCGAGTTCATTAACCGAGAGAAGGTGGCTAGGGCATTGGTTAAACCGAAGGACATAACGGTGTACTCGTATTGGCCATAACGAGTAACAAAGGCCATTTTGGGAATGTCCCCGTTTCTGATTTTGATTTGATGGTAGCCCAACCTCAAATCCATCTTGGAAAAGACTGAGGATCCAACGAGCTAGTCATATAGATCGTTGATCCTGGGAAGCGGATACTTGTTCTTGATGGTGACCAAGTTGACAGGTTGGTAATCTACAACCATCCGACCCGTTCCATCCTTCTTTTTGACGAAGAGGACGGGGAAAGCCCAAGGAGAGGAACTAGGACGGATGAAACCCTTTTTCAAGGACTCATCGAGTTGGTTCTTAAGCTCGGCTAGTTCTAAGGGTGCCATCTTATAGGGTCTTCTAGAAATTGGAACGGTTCCTGGAACAAGGTCTATCACAAACTCGACATCCCTGTCAGGTGGAACACCTGGCACTTCTTCTAGAAAGACATCCGGAAAGTCCCGGACTACCGGAATATCTTCAAGGTCTGGAAGGGGGTTGGCATTAAAGCTGGCGCTTGGCCACTTGATTAAGACATTGACTGTCTTGCCCGATGGGTGAGTAAGTTGAACGGTTCTAGTGGCACAATCAATCTTAGCATAAAGAGCTGACATCCAGTCCATACCCAAGATGATGTTTATGTCCGAGGACTTGAGAGCTATTAAGGATGCAAGGAAGAAAAGTCTATCGACAAGAATTTCGTTCCCATGGCTTACTCTAGAAGTTTGCCATTTGGAACCCGGAGTTTGAATTACGATGGAAGTGGGCATGTCACAGAATGTCGTGTTATGCAATTGAGCATAGCTCTCAGATATGAATGAATGAGATGCTCCAGTATCGAAAAGAACAGATGCCGGATGGCAATTAACAAGGAGCGTACCAAGGACGACGTTAGGATCCTCATGAGCCTCCTCGGCTGAGACATAGTTGACATGGCCACGTGCAGTGGTGACCGGCTTGGCGTAGAATGTCTTTCCCGCTGGCTTACCACGACCAACGGACTTTCCAGACTGATTGGGGTTGTTGTTCTGGGGACACTGTCGACTATAGTGACCCGGCTCTCCACACTTGAAACATGTCACAACATTGGGGCGTGGAGCAGCATTAGCAGCGGGGCCACCATAGGGCTTGGACGGTGCAAACTGCTGGTTGGGGTGAGGTGCCTCAAAGGATGGCCTCGGAATGAACCTGGGTGGCAGTGCCGTGATTGGAATCCACACCCGGCGCTTCTGAGATCCAGAGCCGGATGAAGAGCCAAAATCACGAGAGTGCTTGCGTGAAGCGTCATAGTCAGACTGGCCTGTCTCAGCACTGATGGCTTTATTGACCAACTTCTGAAAGGAGGTGCACTCATGCAGACGAAGATCGTGGCGAAGCTCAGGGCTAAGTCCGTTGCGGAACCTTGCCTGCTTCTTAGCGTCGGTGGATACCTCTTCAGGAGCATATCGTGCCAGATTCCCAAATTCACGACTATATGCATCCACAGTCAGTCTTCCTTGGGTGAAATTGCAGAACTCTTCACTCTTGCGATCTATGAGACCTTCCGGGATGTGATGCTCATGGAAAGCCTCAGTGAATTCAGCCCAAGTAGTGATTTGGCCGACCGGGCGCATAGCTTCAAAATTTTCCCACCAAAGGCTAGCAGGGCCTTCGAGGTGATAGGCAGCATAAGTAACCTTATCAGCTTTGGCTATGTTGGCAGAATGTAGCTTGTGGGTGATGCTGCGAAGCCAGTCATTCGCGTCGAGGGGCTCGACGGAATGGTTAAACTTTGGTGGGTACAACTTGATGAAGTCATTGATTGACACCAAGTCATTTCGCTGATGGCGTGCAGTGTTCTGCTCAATCCGCTCCAGCAAGCGGTAAGTCTCACGCTTGTTTCTTTCCGCCTCCAGCATCACTTTGGCCAGAGAAGGCGGGTGAGGGAGATTTTCACCCCTAGCTGCACTGGCTTCCCCCTGCTCCGGGGCAGCAGGGTTGCTGCGGGTGTTGACCATCCTAGGAGAAAACAAGACAACGGTTTAGATAAGGATGGCACAAACTTAGCAAGGAAGTTCAGAATGTAATGGATAACATGGAATGCTAAGATGTTCATTGCACGACATGGTGATATAGAAACTGCCATATATATACCATTGGTCATACACACCGTACATAGTTTAGTACAAGCCCAGACTAGAGTACAACTACGGTGAAAGACATTACATCTCATCGAAGGCATTCCAAGCTCCTATACGTTATTTTTCCACACCTCCGGAGCGTGATACACACCAAGTCGTATCCCACAGTCACGCAGGACTATGGAGAATATAACTACTACAATACTAGTGAAACTACTACTAGCTCAGATGGCTCCGTAGTAATCCTCATAGAAGTCGCCACCAAAGCCTGGAAGTGGAACATGATCATATGGGAACAGACGGTCCTGCGGAGCATGCGGACCATAGGGACTCAGATGTGGCCTCGGTCCCACAGGTGGTGGCAGACGGGGACCATGAGGAGGGGTGATGCCTCCTACATCGCGCCACTCCATACAATCTGGCAATCCAGACCGTACAGGGTACAGATCCCTCAGATCCATGTATCCTGCCTGTACCGCAGGTGCAAACCGAGTCAATGTGGCCCAGTGATCAGCACGAGAGTTGGAAAGCTCCATACGCAAGGCCCGATTTTCGCGGTCCTTATCCTCGAGCATCTCGACAGTGCTGCGGAGTAGTGACTCCTCATGTGTAGAGTCATGTACAAGGCCTGATAGTACCCCTATGCTCCGGGAAGTGAGGCTGGCATGAAACGGAAGTCGGTGTTCTATAGCAAGGCAGTCCTGGCTCGAATGATAGTCATCATTGAATAGGCTGCATCCTGCACAGACATCTCAATAGTGACCCCAAGTCCATAGGAACAGTGAAGGGGCTCAGTGGCTCTAGGATAAGAGGGATATATCCTGACGATAGAGAGGTACTGGCTCTGGTTGAAGTCTCTGAACTGCTCCTCGATGGTATATTCCAGATACCAGCGATAGCCTGACTCAACCATCACTCGAACCAACATGGCCGTGTGGCCAGGCACATCAAGGCACCGGGTCAGACAAACCACTTGGTTCTGCAAACGGGTGGCCATCTGAAAGCACAGAATAATGCAAAGGCATTAGAATTTTCTAGGGGATAACGGACAGCATAACGGCTGTAAATGCTCAGAAAAAGATTTGAGACATCCACAACAGTTTGCAATACCACTCAACAACATCATATCAGGGTTCTGATTCAACTGGCAACATACTAAAAGTAGTAGAAACTGTACTGAGGCTTGTAACAACAATCCTATAAGCTACTACGGATTAGTAACACGTGAACCTGATAGAAGAAGAGAGCCTAGTCCTTAACCCACATTGAATGAGAAGAGAATGACTCAGATCAGAGGGCATAAGGTAAAGGAGTAAAAGAGCCTTACGTTCCCTCCCACAATCAATTCCCCTACATATAACGAAAGCATTTCTAGACTCGACATCGACCAGTTTGGCTCAACAAACCTACAGGCAGTCCGGCTCGGATGCCAACGCTGTCAGTACCCCGATTCCAAGTCACATCGATCTAGCCGGTAACACCTCATATCACATTGCAGCCTCACGCACGGTATCCCCATGGGTGTTGCCTTACCATGGCCCGGGACCGTTTGTGCCTTTTGGCTCATGTATATGATAGTGTCGCTAGCATCCATATGACAGAGAACCCGGGCCGACATGGCTAGTCGTGAACCCAAAGCGGCACAGACCTATGGAGACAGGCATACATGAATCACATCGAGCATGTCGGTCATCAGCGTGTGAATCCGGGATGTAGCACTAGGCTAACAGGACTCCAGGAACCCAGGATGTAGTAGGCTAGGCAGGACTCCGGAAGTCACCGCGTGACATTTCCCCGATGGGACAGACATAGGAACGAAGTGAAACACATGCCGGCCAGTCAAGTGTCCTGAGCAGTAGTGCTGGGCTAGCAGGACTCTAGTGAACCGGGCTGTAGCGGACTACTATGGCTCAAGGAGCACTAGACTACATTTCCCCATAAGAAAGGCTGCCAAGGATAAACAACTAGATTGTCGGATCCCACACATATCAAGCATTTCAATCGTACACACAATATGCTTGATATGTGCAAATACAACATGGCATCACAACAAAACTCTACAACTCAAGTACTTTATTTAAAGGCTCCAAAGAGCCATACATAACATGTTCATACAGGTAGGGGTCACATGACCCGACACTCAAGTCATACAAGCATACAAGCACATGCGGAAGCAAATAGTCTGAGTACAGACACTAGAAAGAAAGAAGGCTTCTCGAAGCCTCTCTATCTACATAGGACCCTCCATGGCCAGGATCACCACCTGGGTGGCAAGTCACTCATCGACGTCGAGATCTACATAAAACCCATCGGAGGGGGCGGTGTTGTCGTCTGAAAACAGTAATTAAGCAAACGTGAGTACAAAGGTACTCAGCAAGTCTTACAACAGAACCTACTATACATGCTCATTCTCAAGAAGGTGGTGGAGTTATTGCAGCAAGCCAGCTTTGACTCTTGGCTAAGCTATCCTACGGGACACCACTAGTAATATAGTTTTCGCACACGAGTCGACTAATCACCAACACAATACTCAACCAGGGATCCTCCCTTGTCATCCTACGAGAGGGCCATCCTCAGTACTCACACTTATCTTGAGTCTTTTAGTAGTATCCATTAACTTGTCTATGAACTGTATAGGCAACCAAGTAGTCCTTTACCGCAGACGTGGCTATTCAAATAGATGATGTTAATCCTGCAGGGCTGTACTCCTTCATACACGCTCTCACCACTTACCATCGTTTACACGACATGTACTCGGCAACCTTCAAGCGGAAGCCCAACGAGGGTGTCGGCCACGGCCTACCTAAACACTCAAGTCTCTAGTCCAGGTTTATCGCCTATCCAGGTTCCATCCGCAGGGAGTCCGGCCGAGGTTTCCACATATGGCCCCGAACGATGTGAACAGGGTTCCCGAGACACCAAACGGGCGACTCGGTACACCGTGCCACGGTGTATCTACCGCATCATAGCCCACCCCTAGAGTCAGCGCTACACACGGCCGCCAACACATAACCTACAAACACCAGAAACTATTTGCAACTCCTGGACAGAGTACTAGGGTGATTAAGAAACCGAGAGGGTCAATTAAGGATCCCAATGCATGGTAGTAGCTGATTCTTAAAATCACACATACAGATCTCAGTTCTTAGGGACGGCCTCAATGAAACAACCCACCATGTACTCCTACATGGCCTCTCATCGATACCTTTACCAAAACATGTTCAACACATCACTCACATTAGCGACATAATCATTTCACTCTAGCCCATCACCTAGATGAACCAGACCTGACAACACTTTAAGCATAGCAAGCATAAGAGGGTAGGAAAACTCAAGCATGGCTCAATCAACTCCTACACATGCTAGTGGGTTTCATCTAGTTACTGTGGCAATGACAGGTCATGCAGAGGATAAGGGTTCAACTACCGCAGCACACAGCAGTTCGAAACATTGTTGTCTTAATGCAGTAAATGGGAGCAGAGGCGAGAACATGGGATTGTATCGATATGATCAATGGTGCTGCTTGCCTGATGGAGTGGTAGTAGGGTACTGCCCTTCAGTTGGATAATCGGAGATATCCTCGGAGGCAGAACCTACCACGAAGGACACACAACACATAATCAACACATGACAATATGCAACAATATGATGCATGCTATGGCATGGAAAAATGATGTGTCGTGCCTAATGCAATGTGAAACAAGTTGAAATGGGTCCATTTGAATCAAAGATTCAAATGAAGGTTAAAGTTCTTATGCATAAAAAGTGTATTAGCTTTTTTCACCTAAACAACAAGGTTAAAGTGGTTTGTCATGCATGAAACCATTACAGATGGATAGATTGAATTTTTATGATCATTTTTCATATATAATTTGTTTGATTTGGAGCTATGGTTGATTTTCTATGATTTTTAGAGGTTTTGGTTTTTTCTGGAATTTCCTATATAAAAATAAATCCAGAAAATGAATAATTGCGTCAGCACTGCGTCACTGTGATGTCAGCGAGTCAAAGGCGCCAGGGCCAGTCAAACCTGACTGGTGGGCCCTGTCTGTCAGTGTCTCAGCTAACTAACAGGATTAAGTTAATACTAACTAACTGTCAGTGGGGCCTGGGCCCACATGTTAGTGACCTAAACTAACTATAATTAGTTAGCATTAATCCTAAACTAATTAACAGGCCGGCCCCACCTATCATAGGCTCAGGGGGGAAAGTCAACCTGGGCCCACACGTTAGTCCACGGGTCAAAACGTGGCCAACTCGCCGGCGGCTTGACGCCGGCGATGACAGACGCGGCGGAGGGGCTCGGGTTTTGCCCATAGTCGACCAAATCGACTGCGGTTTGGTCCTACGCGTAGCTAGGGGCAAGCCGCGACGTTTGGTGGTGGAAGTGGAGCTCGGGGAGGCCGGAAACGACGCCGGCGATGACCTTGGCGGTCGCCGGAGTTCGGGCAAGGGTAAACCCGAAGCTACGGGGCACGGCGAGGCACGGGGAGTGGTGCGTTAGGCTCCTGGAAATGTGGTGAGTGTGGTGACGCGCTCGGAATCGAGCT
This sequence comes from Triticum aestivum, assembly GCF_018294505.1. Taxonomy (NCBI): domain Eukaryota; kingdom Viridiplantae; phylum Streptophyta; class Magnoliopsida; order Poales; family Poaceae; genus Triticum; species Triticum aestivum. Next base: position 407,047,397 of record NC_057803.1, read on the forward strand.
TACGTGCCTATGGCCACGTCAGCGACATGGCCGGCGAAGCCGAGCTCTTGGGCTCAACGGAGCCCGCGGTTAGAGGGAGAAAACGGCAAGGAAAGAGGGGGGAACGGAGAAGGAGCTCACGGGGAGTGTAGCAGTGTCGGCGAGCTCGGGGAGGCATCAGGGGCGGCGTACGGTCGTCGGCGATCTCGGTGGACCGAGGTGGAAGAAGTTGGCGCTAGTGGCATTGCAGTGCGTCCGAGGCGTCGTGTCTCGCCCGTGAGGAAGAGGAAGACGTCGGTGGTGCTCGGGGACACGTCGAAGAGACGAGAGGGGGTCGATGGCCGCGGTGGACGACGATGGTGGCGACGAGCTCCTCTCGGGAGGGGATGGGGAGAGAGCCAGAGGGGGGAGAGGGACACGGGGAGAGTGGGGAAAGTGAGAGGGGGACAAGGGAAAGTGCGTGGCACTCGTAGACGGCGTCCTGGGTGTCGGCAGAAGCAGGAGGTGGCCGGCGTGTGGCTGCGGGCGTCGGGCACGCGCCTCTCGTCCTCCTGGCGAGAGGAGAGGGATGACTGGCGGTAGCCAGTGGGCTGGGCCGAGCTGGGCCCGGCCAGGGCGACAGGTAAGCTCTAACTCTCTCTCTCTTTTCTGTTTTGCTTTTTATTTATTTCCTGCTATGTGTATTGAAATAGAATAAATACTATTTCATTTCCAAAAACTCTAGAAATATTCAGAGGCACATTTGGGAATATTCTCAACTGCCTAAAAATTCTTCCAAGATTATTTGAGCACTTTAAAATATTTATAGCATTTAAAATGCCCAAATTCAAATACTTATGGCTTGTTCAAAAATCCAGAATGGCTCCATAAATTGCAAGACCATTTTTGGCAGAGGTTTTAGTCAAGACAAAAAATGGTGGGCTTTTATGAAGGGCATTTTGGGTTCATTGAAATTCCAATTGTTGGAAATTAGCATTTTCATGGGGGGTGTTGGGGTTGATTAGGCCCCATTTCAAGTTTAAAAGAAATTTAAACATGATGCACATGTTCATCCAATCCTAATGCATGACTAAAAGCAGGGATGTGACAACTATGATTAGAGACCCTTCGAGAAACTGCGTGCAATGCAATAATCACAAACGGTGCTGTATGAAAAACGTTAGAAATGTGTAAAACATTTGCGATGACGGATGCATCAAACACGGTTTAGGTTTTATTTCCTTGTGCGATGAAGGGCATACGGTTCAGTTCAATGAACTGTTTGCGGTGAGGAGGAACAAAAGAAGAGGGCAGCCAGATGAAGGCGTGTGCGATACATAGCATACAGTTCACTCGGATGAACTATTTGTGAGATCAAAGGTTTGTGTGATATACCGCATGGGGTTCACTCGGATGAACTATTTGTGTTGAGACATGAGAACTGAAATGGTTCAAATGAACAAGATGTGTTTGATACGAGGCAAACAGGTCTTTAATCGGAGACATGTGCGAAGACCGATAACAACACAAACGATTACTGCTAACAAGCCGTGTGTGCTGTGAGCAAACTATTGCTGGTATACAATTGTGAGTTATTGATGAAAACATCACCGACGGGTTCCATTGTTTAGTCCGTGTGCGATGTGATTTTCTTTGTCTGCACAACATCTACGCTTTGTCTACAACATCAACATATATACTTAAAAAGACAGCATTGCATAACCAAATTAAGCATACAATTACACAAGTGACTACACACATAACATTTCCACACACCAAAGAAAGCAATTACATGCATACTAAAGTAGGAGAAACGAGGATCTAGTCATCGACTTATTGTTGCGACGATGCTTGCCATTGCTATGCTTCTAGCTGGATCCCTGGCCGTTTTGGGGAAGGAGGGACTTCCTCATGTCAACGATCCGCCTGTACATGTCGTAGCTCGTGTACGCCTCCTTGGCCGCGTACACGACGTGAGCTTTGTCGAGTTTCTCCATCTAGGCCGAGTGCTAGGCACGCTTGTCCTTGTTGCACAAATCCTTCATGTCTCTATAGTAGGGGTCGATGATGGCCTCGGCGAGGTGAACCAGTGAGTCCTTCTCATGCTCCTTGCTGCCCCTGATCTTGTATTCGCCCTAGATGTCGACAAGATTCTAGAAGGCGATGCTCGAATTCTCGAGCGCCTTTACATCGTTGGTGATGTCCACTGTAGCGAACATGTAGTGGGGGCTATTAACAAACCTGGCGAAATGCTCGCTAGGCCTTGTCGCCAGGCAGTAGTGGTAGACGAGGACGTGGTGGCGTATGCACATCTGGACGACGGCGACCTTGGGACGAGACCCGGCACGAGCGCGGGTGTACTCGAGGTCGAACCCGACCACCTTGTACTTCTCCTCGGCAAGCAACAACTCCATGATGGGGATGGAGTGCTCCGCCCAGACCGGGTTGTTGGTGTACACCACCGAGAGGTCCATGAACCTTCTGTGGGTGTCCAGCACAGCACGCATGGTGAACTGCTGCTCGTTGTCAGCAGCCGCTCAGAGCACAATTGTAGCCGCGCAGGATACCCTCTAAAAATTTGTTGTGGTGGGTGTGCTTCTTGCAATGGTGGGGCGCGATAGAAAGGTTGAAGAGACACAAGGGTAGATTAAATGGCTGATGTAATAAATGGGGGTCGACCGGCCTATAATCGTCACATCTTGTTATGACGTTCATAGTGGAGGATTCCAGAATCTAGTGCACACTTGACAACACCGCACCCCAGGCATGGGCTAGAAAAGCTTGTTCCCTGGTTACCGCGTTGTTTACCGCACAAGCTTCCCGTCCGGCTATTTTGGCCATGCATCGGCTAGAAGAGGGACAAATCGTGGGCATTTATTGGGCAAAAGCTTTGTAAAAATGAAGTGTGTGGAATGACTTTGGTCATAAGTTTATCCATGGGTGATGAGGTCAAAGTTACACAGAAGGGTGATGATGGACACTCGAGTGCGATAATTAATTCTGCACTCTACCGTGCACACGGTGGAAGAAACCAACTGTGTGCAATATTGTTGAAGATCGCAGTCGAGTTAGCTATACAGATCGTGTGCTGTGAGATCGACAAGGTAAACTGATTCGAGAATGGTTAATAAAATCTAAGACCATTGCATATTAAGGTCAAAATAGTGCTAGCAATATACGAGTCTCATACGATGCCATTTCAATGATTGTACCACAAAAGTTTGAAATGTGACAAGGTTCAAATTCCAGAGTTATATGGCTCAAATTCTAAGATTACAAGGTTCAAACTAATATTAGAAATGAAATTCAGCTCATCAGCTGCAAACGCTTGCGCTGATGCACTGAACATGGATATCAAAGAGGTTCAAACTAATATCACCGCTTCTAAGTATGGCTTCGAAACCTCACAATTTTTGCAAAGGGGTCAGCCACTGAGAAGTCATGTATGCGGTTGACCCGATGACTTCCGATTACTTTGTCATCTGAAGTTCCAAAATGAAATTTAGCATTTTTGGAGCCTACTTCATTCTGCCGTAGGTGCCGACGCTGATGAACAGACCATTCATTTTTGCGAAATAAATGTAGGGCAAACCTCATTTCCATCAGCACCCTTTCTCTGAGAACAAAGAACCTAGCGAATATACTCTCCGGTAAGGTCCCTCGGTAGGAGTTTAAAGTAGTTTTTGAGAGATGCAGATCTAGGCATTCGACGTGATTGTTATATTGTATCACATTATCCACCATCGGGCCTAATCTTATCGGCAAAAGAAGAAAACTTGTTAGTGCCTACATGCAATTTTGAACATTACTACAGGCCTAGCTATTTGGTTTGCAGGATTTGTAAAATGCACTAACATGCCATCTTCGATCTGACATGATCAACATGGGCATTTGATTACATCTTTACCTAATATTATAAGACAGAAGCTTTCATAGTTCTCCATACGCCAAGCCTTTATATTCATTGATTTTATGTTATCGATAAAGATTGACGGCTGAGATTTAAAAGAAAGATTTTTCTATATGTATACATTACACCTTTATTCTATACCTATAATCGTTGAATTGGGCCTCGGCCTGCTAGCGAAATGCAGGGCTAACCAAAACATAAGACGAGCACGATAATCGCTGAATTGGGCCTCGGCCTGCTGGAGAAACGCACGGGCTAACCAAAACATAAGACGAGCACGAGCATAAAATCCTGAATGCATACGTCCTCCTGACGTATGTGTTTGTCTTGTCTCAAGAAAAAACGTACGTGTTAGACTAAAGAAAACTCAGCTACATGTGATTCCTAATTTTAAATTTCATCATCAGTCAATACCCCGTCTCTTTGCTTTTTGGACAAGACATGTCTCTCTCTAGGAGATACGTTCGTCTCATGTACGTACGTGCTTTTTGGGCGCAAGTCTCTCCGATTGACTTAGATGTCCGTCCGTGCTCCTAGCTCGATGATTCTTCGGCCGACCACCGCCCGTCCATGCTGGCCCCAGCGTATGACATAAGAAGCGCTCCACCGTGATGACCACCGGATCCCGTGTCTCCTTTTCATGCCACTTGTCGCCAGCCTTGTGCTTCATCGCGCTACACCGCCGCCCCAAGCTTCGTGAGCTACTTGCCTTGGGAATGTTTGGTCTGCGCTGATAAGCTCGGCCAGGACGTCATCGAGTTCAACGCCGACGAATTCATCTTGCACAGACCCCTTTCTCCTCCCAGAACTTGTGCAACCCCTGAAGAAGAAACACGGTGCCATGTAATTGATTCGCCCAGTTGGGCTTTCTTAAATCTAGAATAAGGATCCATGTTAGATTTCTGCTAGAGAAAACATCTTGTTTACTAATCCAAAGGAAAGGATCTTCTCCAAAGAAAAATAAAAATCATTTACTTGATTTCTCACACAATTAACGGAATCTACGAAAACAACTTAACCAAACAGTTATAATGCGAGGAAGAGATGATTCAGATAGAGCTGCAGTTGATGTGCCCCTGTGTGTGAATTGCTGCCCTGCTATATTAAAGGTAAGAGTGTAAGATGCCCACGACTCTGTCATCGGCACACTGATTATAGAGCCATCGCCATGGTAATTGACTGGTAGTTCATCCTTGAATACCAAGTGACTTGACAACGACACCGACAACGTTTCCTGTGAGCAACCATGAACCTTAGATTCAGATGGTGTAAGCTCTTCATTCGCTCACCAAAATGATTCGTATTTTGTGTCAAGATTTTCCAAGTTGCGAGGTTTGCGATCACAGGTATGGCTGGGATTGCATTGCACCGTCGATCAGACCAAGGGAACTGACCCTGGTATGGTGGTTGCATCTCTTACTATACTGTGATGATGACCGAGTCCTGTTAAATCCGTCATAGTTGCACTTCTTCGTTGCAGGTGGTAATCAGGCGTGTCACGGATCGAACTCCCGACCAAAGGTCAAGTAACAAAAGACCCGTCCAACCGCTCTACCCATAGCTATGATTAATATCCGACCTCACCTATTTACATCACGTCCCATCAATTTATATCTATGTATTATTCAAAATCAATGAGCCAACTCAAGGGGTGGGTCCCGGAATATAAGCAGGAAGAAAAGAGCAGGAATTAAGAGGGGTAAAGTCGGCTCTTATATACTACTCGCTCCGTCCAGAAATACTTGTCATCAAGATGAATAAAAAGTGATGTATCCAGATGTATTTTAGTTCTAGATACACCCATTTTTATCCATTTCGATGACAAGTATTTACGGACGGAGGGAGTACGACTAAACAAGAAAGGAAAGAAATTACTCCACTCATAAGGAAAGAGAAGGAATTAAAAGGAGTAAATTGGGCTCTTATTTAAGCAGAAAGGAAAGAAATTATTCCACTCACAAGGAAAGAGAAGAAATTATAGGGAGTAAATTCGTCTCTTACAAAGCAAGAAATGAAAGAAATATAAATTCCGATTGTAGTATGAGTTGTACTCCCTCCGTCTGAAAATACCTGTCATGAAAATGGATAACAAGGGACGTATCTAGAACTAATATACGTCTAGATACATCCCATTTTATTCATTTTGATGACTAGTATTTCCGGACGGAGGGAGTAGGAAGGAAAGAAAAAGAGTAAATATATATGAGCACTAAGGAAAGGAAAAAAAGAACGATGTTGTTGCTGGATGTCCATGTGCACTTCATAATTTTAATAACCATTCATATTTTTCTCACATACAAAAAGGTTGGATGGCAATGACCATTCATATTTTTTGAATCTGTGGGGTACATATAAATTATGCTTGATTATTTTTATATTACATCCAATATTAACTGATGTTCAAAAAGAATATTATGTGTATTCTTTGATATAAGGTTATTTTCAATAACTTGGATTTTTTGTCACGAACAAATCAATGAACCGGCGGTCCAACCGGGTACAGCCGCAATGATTCGGTTGCCCGTTTCGTTCTAAAAAATATAGTTTGATGGCCATGGTGGAAGAACACGACATAAAGTGCTTTTGTATTCTGAGAACGACGAGGAGAAACGAGCAGGTGGCGGCAGCACTTGGCACTTCAAGCAATAGGGAGACTAGACCATAGGGAAAGGAAGTGAGATGAGTTCGTGTGTGCATGTATTTTTGGGAAAGAGCGTGTGTATTGTATTATTTTTATTGTTTTTTTTGTGTGCATGAAGTGTTTTGTTTGGGACAAGCCGAAATAATGAAAATAAAACATTATCTCTAAAAGTATTGAACATCCTATAGATCACTTTGGATTCATTACTTTTGCATATTCTAAAAAACCTTTTGATTAGTTATTAAACTTTTAAATTGTATATAACAATTTCATTGTCTGTATATCCTACTCAGAACACATCCACCACTTCACTTTCACGCGGTCATAGTGATAAGTGAAAGGAGGCACCATCAAAGGACATGGTTATGACTTCCTCAACTCTATACTACATGGTCCAAATGCCAACATTCTTTATTTAGTGCTGACACAAAGGATGCGGTTTTTTAAGAGAAAGACTGTTTCTAATTGTTTTTTATTTCAAAAAATATGAACATTTTAAAATATGTTCACCATTTTTATATTCAATATTTCTAAAAAATGTATCATTTTTTTTGAAATGTTTGCATTTAAAAAGATTCTAAAAAATAATAAAGCAAAATTGTTTTTAAAAGTCTTGTGTTAAAATGTGAATCTTAAAAAATCCCATATTTATAAAATGATAATAAAAATAAAAAATGTTACTTTTTAAAATTTAAATATTCATGTTCTCTCGAAAGGTAAAAAGACGATTGACAAATTATTCCATGCACAACATCTCTTTCATCACATGACGGATGTTAAGGTGGCTTCTTCACATTCAGACTTCAAACTCCGAAAAGAGATAGTTAGAATTGAATATAAGAAATGTTGTGCAATGGCACAGAGAAAGCATATTTTGCTATTTTTGGCCCGTTGCAATGCACGGGCGTTTGTACTAGTTCTAGAAAAATGTAGCCTTCTTCACAAGAGGTTGGAGTGGATGAAAAGTTCCCTAAGAAAACTACTATAGATGAATCCAAAGGAGAAATGCTTATTGAATGTAACCATATGGATCAAGCAACCAATATGGGGGGCATGTATGTGCTGAAATCCTCCAAAAGAACCTTTAGAAATTGTAGTACATTGTCATTGTAAACATGGAAAAAGGTATCACAAATTGAACTCCCTAATAGTTAACATTTAACAGGAAAGGAACATAACCTCGATATATAGTTTCTCCAGGCACGGAAAGCATCTCAGGAAACTGATAACTTGCTCTAGGTCAGGCCCGATAGATTCTAGTGCCAAGACCTTCACTGTGCGCAGTTTCGGGGTCAAGCTTGTCGGAATCATTTTCTGAATGACAGACGAACAAACATCTTCAAAATTAGAAATAATGTTAATTTGTAGAAGGAGAGGTAGAAGGCGACTGTTTTACCTGAACAGGTGTGGATCCAATAACAAGTTCAGAGTATTTGGCAGAGGAGTAGCCCACCACTGTCAACTTCGGCGCAGAAATGACATTGATTCTTGTTGGACCTTCTTGATCAACTATAAGTAATCTCTCAAGTGCAGGTGTGTCCTGGATGACCATACCATGGTCCACCTTTTGTGATGTCTTCCTGCCACACCAGCAACACACATAAATAGACTGGAGAGTCATTGAGGTGATGTGGAAGGTACTCAACCCATTGATCGCCTGAAGATGAAAGTACTTGAGTGTAGTACAGCCATGGAGCAGGCGCTCCATGTCACCCTTTGAGAGGCAGACGACGACGAGCTCGAGATGCTTCAGTCATCGAAGAATAAGAGCAGATGCGTCAGTAAGGGGCGGGAAATGGCAGTTCTTGAACTCAGCGATGCACAGCATGTGCGCGAGGTGGAGTGCGGACATTGGCACCGACCGCATATGTCTATTATCAAAAGTGAGCTCCTCGAGCTGATCTAGGGCGGGGGATCGGAACCAGTCGTCAAGCTTGGCTCGGTCCTTACCGTTGGAACGGAACTTACCCATTCTAAGGCCTTTGGTTAGGCCAAGGTGACTACCAAGGATCTTGGAGAACGCATCCAAGCTTTTGCGATAGCCATGGCAGAGCTCGTGGGTGTCGATGAGGTGGAGAGGGTTGGAGTTCCATAGGGGGTGCCACCGCCGGGAAAGGAGGGTTGTTCGCGCCCCATATTTGATTGGAAGGAGGGAGATGATGACTCTAAACATATCATCGGGGAGGCTGCTGATTAAGTCTAGGCCTGCTGGAGTCGCTTGCGGTTCTAGCTCGCCCCGCCTCCGCTTGTTGGCAGCCCCATTCTCCACCTCCGGAGTCTCCTAGTCAGTGGCGCTTTCTGATAGAAATGGGAGTACAGGGAATATTTAGTGAAAACAGGGCAATAGAAAAGTGTATTGATAACTAGAAGTTATTAGGTAGGGATATAGTAAGAATTGGTTGCTTAAATACTACATAATTCATTTGACATTGCTGGGTAAGTCAACATATGCAGATAGTTGAAAAGGAAACTTACTTCGAACAAAGTTTGGACGGATGATTTTGTCGGGGAAGTTAGCATATATCTCATGACCAGGCCCTTCAATGTGCAGTGCAATTTTAGTGCCAGCTTTCAGTACATAAAACTTTGCAATTTCATTCCAAAAGCCAGTGCCAAAATAGGAGTCACTGTGTTTATCAATTCTTACAGTAGCAACGATTGTAAATCCATGGTTTGTGTGCAGTATGACATTCGTGGAGCCTTGATGTATGTGAAGGGAAAAATTGTGCACTACATAATCTGTTGCATAGCAAGGGATGTCCTGCAGAAAATGGTAGGATTGTTAAAGAAAATATGGTAACATGCAAATAAGGGTCCAAATTGAAAGAACTGTATAGCAGTTGAAATCGAAGGACAAAAGTCTATAATCAAACAGATAGGGTAAACATGATGTCATGGAAATATGAGAGTAATCGAAAGAACAATACATCATTAATTTGCCTAATATAGAAAGAAGAGGGGAAAAAATCCCCTTTGACGTATATGGTGCATGTGGCACCTTTTATCCAAATGTAGCAATATTCAGAATATGTTCTGGAAAGTAGGACATGCCAACCGATTCAGGGTGAGATTAAACATACCGCGCGCGTCCTCAAGTTAGCTGATACGGTGACATGGAATCTCTGGTGGCGGTCGCCATGTCCTGAAGTGTCGGCGCACTGCACATTCTATGAATGAAAGAAAACCCTCAAAACAGCTCAAATAAAAATGAAGTCACGGCGATTTCCGCCGGTTTATTAAAGGAGGCAGATGAACTGGGATAAGAGATGAGATAATATCTCGTTAAATTAGTTACCTTGTCGTCCATGAGAAAGAACCCTCAGTACGGCAGATTCCCCAACTGAGCGGAGCTGGGTCGACCGCGAGCAGCGTCAAGAAAGTCGATGGCGATAGGCGGCGGCAAGCGGAAGTGGCGAAATGCGGTGGGCTTTGCCAACAACCTGGCGGCGGCAGGTGTCGAGCTAAGTGTTTACCACCGCGATAGGCGGTGCTATGGCATAGACGCGGAGGAGCTTGTGAAGGTGTGAATGGGGAACGTACCAGAGGGGCCGAGGGGGTGGCAGACGGGGTGAGGGTTTTTGTGACGTGGGGATGGTGAGGGTTTTCTTCTTTCTTTTTTGAATTGGGTGGTGAAGGTTTTCTATCCCCCAAAGAATTTTGGGGGCGACGGTTTGCTAGAGCAAATCGTGTGCGATTGACATAGCAGGCAAAATGAAAATCATTGCACATAGTTCCAATTTTGGGAACCGTGTGTGATTGACGTACTACCTCCGTCCTGGTTTATTGGTCCCCCATTGTAATTTTTACCAAAATTTTGCGAAGTATTTAACATACTCGGACATAGATAATAAGCGTACACGTACATAAGCATAGTTCAACCATAAATACATAGTTCAACCGTCATTAAGAATACTCAAGCGTACATAGTTCGATCCATCCCACATCTCATGTCACATGCGACCGACACGATCCTGAAGCTTCTCCAGGTACTTGGCGTACGCGTCGTGCGCCACCCTGCGAGAATACTTCTGCTTGAAGGAGCCAACGAACCATCCTCTTGCGTGCGCCAGAACACTTAGATACCGTCATGAATCTTGTGGTGGAAAAATAGGCATCCATAGCCATCGTTCCAGGTCCTAATACGCCTGTTGTGCATTCCCGCATAAAGCTCCATCAGGATTCGCCTCTTGTACATCCTCTGGGCATCTTCATCCTCTTTGTCCACATCGTCAAACAGCACCTATACAAATAGTAAAACAAATTTTGCATCAAATCATTTATTACATGCCATGAAGTAGGATTAGGAATTTATGGCCATTTATTTATACATATCCAGAGATTATGGTTCGATTTTTAAGCACAGTCGTCTATGTACAGACCAATCTTGAAGAAAATAATGGCACAAACATAGGTAGGTCAGTCAAAATCAATTGTCAAGTCATGTCTAGGAGTTATTGGCACGAACACTAACCCTAGTCAGATTACTAGCAGAAATCATTTGCATAGATGAAACAACAAATCACTTATCACCTGTAGATTTCAAACAATAAATACACTACACGGATCTAACGGAACTTACTCAGATTTCATGGATTGGGAGAACATAACCACATGATTTCTATTCCAAAAAGGGGGAGGAAGGAGTAACCAGAGAAACCCTATGATCTATTTAACACATAAATGGGTATAGATGACTAACCAGCTGTCCGTCGTCGTCGGACTCATCGCCGAAGTGGTCGTCGGAGTCGTCGCCGGAGTGGTCGTCAGATTCGTCGCCGAAGTGGTCTTCGGAGTCGGTGCGGAACTCCACCTCCGACTATGGAAGCTCGATGTCGTCGACGACATCAGGGTGCATCAATAACTCGCCGACGGTGAGGGCAACCTCTGTCTCCATCTCCACGCTGTGCTCCGGTGCTTTAGCAGCCGTGGCGTCGCCACTCCCTCAAATGGGGCGCTTCGGCGGCATCCTCATACACTGACGGCTTTGAGGACTAAGAGCAGTGTCGAGGATGCAAGCGAAGAGAGAGTATTGTGTGTGCGTAGCGAGGATGGGGGGTGCGGCCGCTCAGGCGCACCATTAATATGGAGTAGTGGGAGTTATGGGAGAGATGCGGGCGGCGGTCAAACTAATTGGTCGCCTCCCGGTGAGCCTGCGCACCGGACTGTTGGCATGCCTATCAAAGTTTCACACAGCTACTCACACGCCTCCCAATGACACTGCGCAGTGAACACGCATCCGTCAATTCACACACCTGCAGGCACACCTTCCTGTTTGCCTGCGCGGCGGACTTCTCGCATGCGTCCCGTGAACTCACGCCTGCTCATACGCAACATGGGTCGTGCGGCGGCATGTATATTATTTTTCTATTTGGATGATTAATGTTGCCGCTTTATTGCTTAACCGAAGCATGGCACGTATCCATTGTTGGTCTAATGCTCACGGTTCGAATAAATAATCCGTTTGGGATATTGGTTCCCAATTATTAATAATCTCACGTCTGTAATTAGATAAAGATTACATCAAAACTGGTCTCAAATTTGACAAAAAAAGTACAATGCCACATTGTATTGGTGTCCATATGACAACACAATAAGTTTCATGAACTTCAAATAAGTTTTGGATGTATTAGTCTTTAAATATCAAGATTCTCAATGTTTGAAATTTGTTGCACGGGGAGTAAACATGCACCAAGTGAGACACATGTGTTTTTGCAATCCATTTAGGTGCACTGTCACGTGTGCATGTAGCTTGAATTTGATTTTTCACATTATACCCATAGAAAATCAATCAATCAATGTACTAAAATGTCTAAATGATCTCTGTGATTTTTTCAAATTAAAATGTCCCTCCTCTAGTAACATGTATGTCCACCGCGGGATAATTAATTTAACATGCATCGTAGTTGGGGTGGATTCGCGGTGTGTGTGTGTGGGTGTGTGCGTCTGGGGGTGGCGGGTGGCTCGCATTACACTACGGGTTGTGAGCCACAGTGTGGGTTGGCCATTTTGTTAGGCAGGCTAGTGCCACATCAGAGTCGTGAAATCGTTATTTAAAACATTACACAACCCTTTCATACATAAATATTTTGCCACATGCAGTCGATGGTTGTCCTACACGACACTCGATATTCGCGTGTCACGCTTTCTGTGGGCACGCGAAGTCATCGTCCATCACTTTGACGAACAACCGGCAGTGAGGTTAATTTGACCAGCAAGGTAGAATATTTTTTGTTTGTGTTATGGTGGTATATAGTACGCGTCAAAGAGGTGGGAGGGGACTAGCATATATACTATACGTATGCGTCCATGAACAAGTACACCTCACTCAGTGTCGGGACTTTTTGGGTACCGAGGCACGTGCCACATCAAAATTGTGAAATTAGTTATTCAAATATCACACAACACCTTTTTGGGCCACATGCATATATATCCTAGCTAGGACACTCATGTGTGACGCTTCCATCTGTGGGCCCACGAGGCCATCGTCGATGCATGCATGCATGCACCACTTTAACCTACATCGGGAGAGGTTAATTAATTTCACCATTGATGAGGATTCTTTTGGGTGTACATATATTACTGTAGGAGCATATAGTATGCGATGAAGAGGGGGGAAGGGTACCATCATATCTAGTACGCTTGATATGAACCTCGCTCTATGTGGGTGCATGGTTTACGGTTTTTGAGCCATGTGGCACATCAAAGTTGTGCATTTTGGGTATTCAACATATATATGTTTGTCCCACATGCAAAGCGGTGATGGTTGTCCTCTTGCACCCACTTAAGCGGTTATCAGCGATATGGATGCTTTCCATCTGTGGGCCAGCTTGGTCCATCACTTCTTTTTGCCTGACAACAAGAGAGGTTAATTTGACATAGGAGGGGATTATTATTTTTGCTCTGGGATGACATGCATGATACACTTTGAGCACACACACATGTATGTGTACGCATGAATCCCTCCCATCGAGTCGAAGTGGCTAGTACAACGACACCATCATAAACCAATATCGCTCTGTGTGGGGAGCTAGTGTACGATTTTTGACACACGTGCCAGATCAATGTTGTGTATTCAAACATGCATGCACACATCACCTCCATACATATGCATGTTGTTGTTGCCTTCGAACGATACACTCCCTCGCATGATTATTGGAGACAAGCCTATATATTCATGGGACTGCGTGGACATCCACAATCACCTTGACCAACAACAAGATAGGTTACCATGGTGGATTCTTCATTTGGTTCGTGTTATCGTAGTATAGGTCATCGTGAGATTCAGAGCTAATTAAGTTTGAGCGCATATACTATGCACGCATGCATGCATATATGAATCCTCGTCGTTGGCTTGAAGTGTGGTGTAACATACATATGCATCGTGAACCTAACCCTCACTCAGTGTGGGGATTTCTAGTTCGAAATCACAGTGCCACATCAAAGTTGTTCCATTGTTACTCAAAAACACACCTCTACATACATATGTTTGGGCCACACGCATGCAGTGGTTGTCTTTAGGGACTAGCTACTTGTCTGATTATTGGCGAGCTAGGCCATCTTTGTGGTCGCATGGACGACCATCACTTTTACCAACAAAAAGAGAGAGGTGGTATGACCAAGGTGGAATATTCTTTGTCCAGTTTACGATCCATCTTGGTGAGATATATGCCTCTCTGGCCCGCCGACTGAAAGTGTGTGTGTGTGTGGGGGGGGGGGGGTTGCAACATCGCACTTTGCTAGGTGAACCTCGATTGGGGGGGCATGCATTCATATACTACTAGGAAAACGCTTATACATAGTAGCATAGTAGTAGCGCTGGAAAGAAGTAAACGCTGCTGATATTTAGGAGTAGCCCTTTTCCTGGAAAGTGCTACTAGTAACTCCATAGTAGTAGCACTGTGAAGCAGAAATGCGCTACTACTATGTGAGACGAGATGAGGCCACCGACTTTTTTTGTACTTGTAGCGGTGTACATTAAAAAGCGCTACTACTAACAGTTTAGTAGCATCGCTATGTTTTTATGCGCCGCTACTGCTAGTAGGCCCCACTTAGTAGTAGCGCTTTTCCTGGAAAGTGCTACTACTAAGTCCAATAGCAGCAGCGCTTTTCGAAAGTAGCGCTTTGCGGCCAGTGCCACCTTTTCCACCCCCTTCCCATCCTCTCCCCAACTTTGCCCTCTCCCCCCTCCTTTCCCCTCTCACCTCTCCACTGTAGCTCCACCATTGTTTCTCTTCTTCTCTCTTACTCCTACCTCTCTTCTCTCCTCATTAATGGCACCCTCCTCCATAAATGGCCTCTCTGTTTCTCCTACACCTCTCTTCTCTCCCCCTTTAATGCCCCCATCCACCATAACCCCTCTCCATTAGTTAGCCATCTAGATTCACCTCTCCTCCCCAACAACTAGATCTAGCTAGCTATTTAGCCAACCACATGTGCTCTATCAATCTTTCTATCATCATCTAATTAACCGTGTGCTCTCGGCCTCTCTCGGGAGATTTATATAGGTGAGGAAAAAGTTGTTCATTTCAAGAATGGGAATATGTGTGTGAACGAAAATATGTGTGTTTGGGATATATATATATGTATATATATGGAGAGATTTGTGCTAGTGACATGCCCTCGAGTTGCTTATGTTTTGCTGAAATGTCGATTTATTTCCATATCGGTGAATTTCGAGCAAACTCATATGTCCTATTTTAGGCAAGGTCATGCCAAAATTTTATATATATATATATATATATATGACTTTGAAGAATGCATTATTTATTTCATAACCATTTTGCTTGTTATAACGTGCAGTCGGTCATGAAGGTGAGTGGATGGAAGGTGGAGCGGTACATGCAATCCGCGGTGATGGACATGTATGCAAATAATCGGACTAGGATTAGATGTCCATGTGCAAGATGCAAGGAAGGAGTCCTTTCAGACTCTTTTGATCGTGGCACTTTGAAGGCGCACCTGCTGATGAATGTTTTCATGGATGGCTATACTCAGTGGATAAGTGAAGAAGATGATGATGAGGAGGACATCCACATGGCAGGGAATAACGACATGGGGCTAGACGAAGAGATGACCGATCGACAAGAAGACGATGGCGCCGGACATGTCGGCGGGGAAGAGTCCGGAAATGACCATGGAGGCAGAGAAGATTCCGGACACGGCGAAGAAGAGTCCGGACAAGGCGGAGAAGAGGCGGCGGTCACGCCGCAGTCTTCGATGCTACTAAGTGCAGTCATGCAGGACCCTCATGTTCGAGACCTCCTTCGCAAGAGTACGACTAGCGAGAGAGTTGCTTCCAGAGAGGAGGCCAAGCTGGCGCAACTTGAAGTAGACTCATGGACTCCATTGTATAACAGTTGTGATCCCGAGGTGACCAGCTTGAATTTCACACTCGAACTTCTAAAGGCGAAGGCCAAAAACAAATGGACAGACAAAAGCCTTGATGAGCATTTGAAGTTTCTACATAATAAAGTTCTTCCCACGGGGAACCTGTGTCCTACTAGTGTCAAGGAGGCCAAGAAAATTGTTTGCCCTTTTGATTTGCCGCACATTAGGTACCACGCATGCATCAGCGATTGCATCATTAATCGGGGGGAGCACGCGGGAAAAACCAGTTGTCTAGTGTGCAATGCTTGTCGATACAAGAAGGCAAGAAAGAAAGCTCGTCAGAAAGTTGTATGGTACTTTCCGATCACTCCCCGTCTGCAGCGGTATATCGTAGATCCTAAGGAAGCAAAGCTCATGCACTGGCACGCGGAGAGGAAGAAGCCCGATGATGGAGATGATCCGACACTGAGACACCTTATAGATGGTAGCCAGTGGAGAGCATTCAATGCCGTATATGGATTTGTTGCAGAAGATCGAAGGAACATCGTGCTTGGTGCAAGTACCGCTGGCGTGAATCTGTTTGGAAACCATAACACCAACCAAGCACATGGCCCGTGTTTGTATGGATGTACAACCTCCCCCCATGGAAGTGCATGAAGACAAAGTACATACACATGAGCATGCTGATTCAAGGGCCAAAACAACCGGGAAATAGTATTAACATGTATATGCGGCTTCTGCAAGAGGAGCTAGACACGTTATGGAAAACACCGGCAAGGACATGGGACGCCAGCAAAGGATAATATTTCCATATGAGAGCCGCGCTGATGACGACGGTGCACGACTATCTCGGTTATGGGTACACCTCAGGCCAGGTGTGCCACGGATACTGCGGATGCACGAGGTGCATGGATGATCCAATGTCTCAGCAGCTTACGTCAACGAAAGATGGCAGGTCCGGGAAAATCATGTACATGGGGCATCGTAGATGGCTCGAGAAGGATGACCCGTGGAGAAAGCGTGGAGATCTATGCAATGGGTTGGCTGAGCTTCGAGGACCTCCACATAAGAAGAGCGGCACCAAAATCGACGAGCTGTTGAGAAACTGGGAACAATGCCCCATGCCGAGAAAGATCAAAAAGGCGCGCGGAGCCGCTGCTGAAGGTATGGAAAACAAGGTCTGTTTTCTGGGACTTGGAGTACTGGCCCAATCATGACACACCTCATTGCCTTGATCCAATGGATATCACGAATAATGTCCTCGAGAGCTTTCTTGGCACACTAATGAACATGCCAGAGAAGACCAAGGATGGGCTGAAGGCAAGGAAATAGTTGGAAGATTTGAAGATCAGGAAAGATCTCCACCGTAAAAAGTTGATGGAGGAGATGGATACGGACACGGAGGAGGAGGAAAGGGGTAGAAAAGTCAACAAGAAGGAGGACAATTATTGCCCCCCTTCTTGCTTCACCTTAAGTGCGAAGAAGATCGGTCAATTCATCAAGTGCCTTATGAGAATCAAAGTCAGTTCCGGTTACTGTGGGAATATAAGCAGATTTCTAGACCCCAAGAAGAAAAGGTTCAGCGGGATGAAGTCTCATGACAGTCACGTGATGATGACACAGATACTCCCAGTTGCCATAGGAGGGATAATGAAGAAGCACGTCCGTGACACGCTTACTGGTCTCTACAACTTCTTCGACGTTATATCTCGAAAGTCCATAAGTGTGAAGTAGCTCCGAAGGCTACATGAAGAGATCGTTGTCATACTATGTGAGCTTGAGATGTACTTCTCGCTCGCGTTCTTTAACGTCATGGTGCATCTGTGTGTCCACATCGTGGACGACATCATCGCCTCGGGCCGATATTCCTTCACAGCATGATGTCGTTAGAGAGGATGAATGGGGTCATCAAAGGATTCGTTCGTAACATGTCCCGTCCGAAAGGGAGCATTGTCTAGGGGTATCTGACGCATGAGTGTGTCTCCTTTTGCGAGAATTATCTAAGCGTCGGAGACCCTGTTGTTGGTTTGCCCGTCAAGAAGCACGATGGGAAGCTCAAAGGAGATGGTCACAACAACGGCCGGAGGGAATTGCATGTGGACTACTCGGATAGACGGAACGACTTTGACAGGGCTAACTTAGTACTGCTACAACACCTAGATGTGGTAGATGATTATGTGGCACAGCACAAAGAAACAATCGCAAAGAAGTACCGTGATAAGGGGATGCTCAAGACGGACGATGAAGTTACTGTAGAGCACAACACCACTTTCTTGCGCTGGCTTAAACAACAAGTTCTTGAAAATCCCTTGGAAGAGGGCAGTTCGGATGGATTGCTCGTACACACCATAGCACATGGCCCCGCACCCAAGCTCGCAACCTATCAATCCTATGATATCAATGGGTACACGTTCTACACGGAGGCCAAAGACATAGACAGTGATTACCAGAACTCTGGGGTGATAATTCAATGCATGACTGACGCCAACGACACAACTGAGAGATTCTACGGAAGGGTCGAAGAGATCTAGGAGCTTGACTATGCTGGAATGCATGATGCGACGATGTTCCGTGTCAGATGGGCCAAGGACGTCATAAGAGAAAACATGTATTTCACTACCATGTCTATACCCGACGTGAAGAGCACTCCCGTGAACATTAACGTCATCACCACAAATGAGCCATGGGTACACGCTAAGAACATGACACAATGCTTCTTCATAACCGACCCGGCCAATCCCAGCCGTGTTGTCATGAGGAGATCCAAAAGGAGCATCGTCGGAATGGATGGAGTAGCCAATGAGGAAGACAACGACCAATACGGCGACCCAATGAGGGAAGATGACGATGACGATGAAGCATACGTGAAAAGAAGAATCAATACTACTTTACCTAAGAAAGATGGTAATCCATGGCTCCGGAAAAGTCATGAGGAGGGGCTCAATTACTCGGCAACGAACAAGAAAGGGAAGAAGCTCAATGTGAAACATTGTCGACGCAGCTGATCAGAAACCTACATTTATATATATGTATCTATTTTGTGTCCGCACTTGAGTAACCGTTATGGTTCAACTGATATGCTACCACCACATGCATGGTTCCGGTGATATTCACGCAGTGCGGGAGAGGGAGACGCTGTCGTCGGGAGAAAAACAAAAAACAAAAACAAAAGGGAGAAAGCAGTACAAAAGAAATGAAAAGTAAACAAAAAACAAAAGGAAAATAAAAAATAAAAAACAAAAGGAAAACAATAAAATAAAATAAAACTAAAAATTAGAAAAGAAAAATAGCAGTAGCGCTTGTCTGTGGACAAGCGCTATAGCTAAGTATTGTTTACAAACCAGCGCTACCGCTATAGCTAAGTTAACCCCCGCGCTGCGCGGGATCAAAATTTCACCAACTCCTATTCCCCCCATCTCCACCTCGCCCATGTGCCCGCCGTCAACGCCCTCGCGACCTCGCCACCGTCGGTCGTCGCCCTGCGCCCTCCCTCAACCTCGTCGGCCCACGCCCTGTGCCCGCCCTCGACCTCGCCGGCATGTGCCCCTGCGCCTGCCCTAGACCTCGATGCCGCCGCCCTCTCCACTGCCCCGTAAGCCTCTGCCTCTACTCTCCCCTGCCCTCCTCTCTCTCTCTGTCTCTCTCTCTGCTCTCTCTCTCTAAGTTTTGGATGTATGAACCTTAGCTAGGAGATGTAGCAGAGAGAGAGAGAGCAATTTAGTTTAGGGCAATTTAGCAAATTTAGTTTAGTGCAATTTAGTTTAGGGAAAATTTAGTTTAGTGCAATTTAGTTTAGGGAAAATGAAAAACAGTAGCAAATTGGTTTTTGTAGGTATAAAAAATAGTAGCTCAAATTTATAAAAAAACAACAGCTAATTAGTTTTTGTAGGTATATCAATTAGCTATAGAAACAGTAGCAAAAAATATAAAAAAACTGTAGCTAGTTGCGGCAGTAGAAAATATAGGTAGGGCCATTTTTTTAGCAAATGAGCAAATTTAGCTAGGGAAAATTTGTTTAAGGCAGTAGCTAATGCAATAGCTAATTAATTAGGGTCGGTAGTAGAGAGAGAGAGAGATCATTTAGGAAAAACTATATCAAATAAAAACTAATGCAATAGCCTGTACAATGTTGTTGTTTTTAACACTTGGTTAATTTGCTAAGTCTTGGAAATCTGTCATATAATGTTGCCACGTTCTCTTGAGATAGCATCAAATATGTTATATGAACTTGTGCCAATTGTTGAAGAATATCCGAGTGTCCTATGTTTATCCAGAATGTTGATTCATTTCCGTTCCGGCAAATTTCAGGCGCTCCATATGTCCACTTTTTAGGAAAGGTCATGCCAAAAATTTCCGTGATTTTCGGCATGACTTGTGCTAGAAACTAGGACATATGGAGTACACGGAATTTGCAGGAAGGGGAATGAATCAACATTCCGACCAAACATAGGCCCCTTTTTTCTTTTCATTATATCTTCTATTTACAATTGTTTAATAGGAAACATGTCTACCGACGGCGAAGTCACGGGTGGTTCTGCTCGCCTTGGAGAGCCCATCGAGGCAGCAAATCACTATTTCGATTACCTGGACGAACACCAGATGGGGTTTCATGGTTGCGGCAGTGGCACCAACCCCGACACTGGCATCGACAATGACACCACCCCCTAGACCGGCAACGATGCTGTCGTAGTCGGTAAAGCACCAAAGAATAAGAGGACACGAAGACGAAACGAGATTGACATCGGACAAATTGTGGTCACGGAGATGCACCCCAAGAAGTTAGAGCCAATGGCGCCGGAGGAAGCACGAAAGTCCTGGGTTAATCAACTTGGATGCATCCTCAGGGAAACCGCCAACATCAACGACGAGAGGTTGAGGCTCATACCACATATGGAGAACATGCCCCTAAAGAATTTACACGATAGGTTCTTGTTCCATGGCTGCAATGAAAAAGAATATGAAGATCCATGGAAAGACATCTCCATGACAAAGATAAACGACAATGCGATGGTGACGTTTACCAATGACTTGTCCAACTGGAAAGTTCAGGTGAAAAAAGTGATTGTGAAGAATGAACCGTGGTCCAAGATTCAGGCCGACAATCCGTCAATAACGAAAGAGGACTTTGCAAAATTCAAGGAGAATTGTGCTAAAGAAACTGTCAAGGAAAATTCGGAGAAAATGAAGGCGCTCCAGGCCAGGAACACGCCTCCCCACCTGTAACGCCCCGGATTCAACTTTCCATATTTGTAACTCTTACTCTTTCCTTTTCCAGAGATGCGATATGAGGTTCCCTTCGTGGTTGGGTTTTGTCTTTGTTTTGCTTTTGTTCATGTCATGCATTTCATATCATGTCATCATGTGCATCTCATCTGCATACGTGTTCGTCTCATGCATCCGAGCATTTTCCCCGTTGTCCGTTTTGCAATCTGACACTCCTACGTCCTCCGGCGCCCCCTTTTGTCTCTTTTCGTGTGCGGGTGTCAAACTTTCTCAGAATGGACCGAGATTTGCCAAGTGCCCTTGGTACCCCACCGGTAGACAGCCGGTCAAATTTCGTGCCATTTGGAGTTTGTTTCATACTCCAACGGTTAACCGGGGAACCGTACAGGACTTGTGTGTGTTGCAGCCCAACACCCCTCCAAAACGGCCCAATAACCCATCCAAACCCCTCCCATGTCCTCCATCATCGGATCACGATCATGTGGTCGCAAACTGCACTCCATTTGGACATTCGTACCTCCCTTTACCTATAAATATGTGATCCCCTCCGAATTTTCGCGCAGTCCAAACCATAGCTCTCTCGTCCACCACGCCACTGGACATGTCCGTCCACTGTCGGACGCGTCCACCGCTGCCCGCCACCTCGCCCCAACCAATCCCAAGCTGCCACATCACCCTGCCGCCGCTCTCCTCCAACCGCACGCCACCACCTATCCCTCTCTCTCCTCCCACCGCACCGCGGCCCGCCGCAGCCCACGGCCGGCCCGCCCCGGGTCACCGTTCGCCGCGGCACGCCACCGCCACCGCATGGAGCTCTCCCGCACACGTCACCCGAGGCCGCCCCGCCGCTGCATCATCGCCGCCTCGACTCCGGTGCCGCCCCTCCGTCGAGATCAACGACCCTGCGTCCGGATCCGGCGTTTCCCCAACTCCGGCGCCATCTCCCTCTCCTTTGGTGACCTTCCGATGAACCTCGTACAGTGTGCCCCTAAACCCTAGATTCGTTTAGGGAGGTACATTTTTCCTAAGTCTTTCCCTGCGACATTTTATGGCTCTGTTCAACGCATCATATCTCCATCACCGTAGCTCCGTTTCATGCGCATGATATATCAAAATTTTCATCATGATGTGCTCTTCATTTTGTTCAATTATGTCATGCTTGTTTGATTCCATATTGATGCAAGACTGCTATAAAATGTTAGATGCTGATTCTTAGTAGAGTATGAGCATTTGTCATTTTTCCTACAATTATTGTGTGCTACATATTAGCATGAGCTCTACATGTGTTTTGGGCTATGCCATACCATCTTTACAGGGGTGTATGCCTTGTATTTTTGTGATCAATGTGGTGACTAGCACAAGCATGCAAAGTGGCTCTCGTGATATTGCTGATTTCAGGGACTTAGAATTTCACTAAGTCTTTGCTCTGCTATTATTTTGTATGCCATGTATTCATGTTGCTACAGTGAGATCCATGCTTGTTTTGAGTTGTTTTAGTAAGGATGATTTGGAAATATGGTTGTGCTCAATCCATACATACCCCTATTTGCAATTATGGGGTGACGTAGTATGACTTAGTCTTGCTCTACCTTTGCTATAAAATGTTCCTGGCAGATTGTTTACGTGTTAATCAATTTTGCCAAGGTTGTTGTAGTTGATCCATGCATGCTATGAGCTTGTTCTTGCTTTGGTTAGCTTCATGGTCATATCTTCTTGTTGGTAGTATGCTTAGTTTGTCATGCAAGGCCTTGTGATGAGTGAATCGAGATCACAAAGAGGCCTTCATAACTCTGTTTATGCCATGCTCAGTTTTCTGCAAAGTTTGAATCTGTTAACGAAACTTGCTATGTTTACATGGGTGCCATCATATCTTATGTGCCTTTTTGGCTTATGGTCAGTAAGGGACTTTATTTTATGCTTTGAGTAGATTCATGCCATGCCTTGTATTTCTATGTTCTGTTACTATAGCATGTTGTTAGCTTGCTCTAAACATGTCTTCCTGATGTTAATTCCTGACATGTTATTTTCACAAAGTCTGTGATGCTGTTATCTTTTGCACTTTTGCCATGCTTGTTTGGACCTGCTCTTGTGTGATTTAGCTGTAGCTCGGTGTTCATCTTTTGTCAAGCATCTTGAGTAGATCACTGCCATGTGCTTTGTTGTTATGTTCGAGTGCAGTAGCTTAGTGTCTTGTTGCATTCTAGATGGCATCGTCTTGTTAATCGTAGAATTGTGCCATTCTTGCTTTGCTTGCCATTTGCAAACCGTGCATCCGATTCCAGTGATCTTTATATCGATTTCGACCGAAATCAACTCATCTTTCCAGCGGCACCCTTGGTTTGCCAAGTTGAGGCCTGGTTCAATCTTTCCCTTCCGGAGCATGCATATGCATTGCATATCACATCCCGCATATCATGCCATGTTTTGCATCATGTTGCTTGTGCTCTTGATTTGGGTAGAGCCGGGAGATGAGTATGTGATCGAGGAACCTGTTGAGTACGCTTACGAGGATCAAGCTTTCGCCAACTCGGAGAACTTTGCAGGCAAGATGACCATACCCTCGAAATCACTTCTATCTTTGCTTGCTAGTTGTTTTCTCTCTTGCTATGCCATGATACCTACCACTTGCTTTATCATTCCTCCCATATTGCCATAACAAGCCTCTAACCCACCTTTCCTAGCAAACCGTTGTTTGGCTATGTTACCTCTTTGCTCAGCCCCTTTTATAGCGTTGCTAGTTGCAGGTGGAGATGAAGTTTGTTCCATGTTGGAACATGGTTATTGTTGGGATATCATTATTATATCTTGTTTACTTTAATGCACCTATATACTTGGTAAAGGGTGGAAGGCTCGGCCTTATTCCTGGTGTTTTGTTCCACTCTTGCCGCCCTAGTTTCCGTCATACCGGTGTTATGTTCCTTGATTTTGCATTCCTTACGCGGTTGGTTGTTATGGGAACCCCTTGACAGTTCTCTTTGAATAAAACTCCTCCAGTAAGGCCCAACCTTGGTTTTACCATTTGCCTATCTACCACCATATACCTTCCCTTGGGTTCTGCAGACTCAAGGGTCATCTTTATTTTAAGCCCCCCGGGCTAGTGTTCCTCTGAGTGTTGGTCCGAACTAGAGTCCTTTGTAGCGCCACCTCGGGGAAACTCGAGGTATGGTTTTAGTTGTACGGAGCGCTCATCCGGTGTGCCCTGAGAACAAGATATGTGCGACTCCTATCGGGATTTGTCGGCACATCGGGCGTCTTTGCTGGTCTTGTATTACCATTGTCGAAATGTCTTGTGACCGGGATTCCGAGATGGATCGGGTCGTCCCGCTAGAAGGAATATCATTCGTTGACCATGAGAGCTTGTGATGGGCTAAGTTGGGACACCCCTGCAGGGTTTTGAACTTTCGAAAGTCATGCCCACGGTTATGGGTAGATGGGAATTTGTTAATGTCCAGTTGTAGAAAACTTGAAACTAAACTTAATTTAAATGAATCAACCGCGTGTGTAGCTGTGATGGTCTCTTTTCGGCGGGGTCCAGGAAGAGAACACGGTCTCGTGTTATGCTTGAACGTAAGTAGCTTCAAGATTACTTCTTGATCACTATTAGTTTCCCTACCGTGCTTTCCTTCTCTTCTCGCTCTAATTTGCGTAAGTTAGCCACCAGATATGCTAGTGCTTGCTGCAGCTCCACCTCACTACCCTTTCCTACCTTTAAGCTTAAATAGTCTTGATCACGAGGGTGTGATATTGCTGAGTCCCCGTGACTCACAGGTACTTCCAAACATATGCAGGTGCTGATGATGCCAGTGAAAGGGATGCTACCGAAGTCAAGTGGGAGTTCAATGAGGATTCCGGCCGTTACTACCTGTCTTTTCCAGATGATCGGTAGAGGAGCCCAGTTGGGGCGATCGGGGATCTACCATTTAGGGTTGTCTTTCTTTTATTTGGTTCCATAGTCGGACCTTGATTGTATTCTGGATGATGTATGATATATTCATGTATTGTGTGAAGTGGCGATTGTAAGCCAACTCTTTATCCCTTTCTTATTTAGTAAATGGGATGTGTAAAGATTACCCCTCTTGCGACATGCCTACCATGCGGTTATGCCTCTAATTCGTGCTCCGACACGTGGGAGATATAGCCACATTGTGGGTGTTACAAGTTGGTAATCAGATCCTTCCCCGACTTAGGAGCCCCCTGCTTGATCGAATCGCTGACGTTGTTGAGTCTATAAGAAAATGTTTTGAGTCTTATAGGATTATGTATATCGTAGAGTAGGATTCTTTTTACTCCTCAGTCCCTTCGTCGCTCTGGTGAGGCCTCCTGACGTAGAGTTTTGACCATTCTCTTCTCAAATTTCACTAAAAAAATTTATGATCACGCGGGTATCTTGGAATCGTTTTGATGGTTTTGTGACGAGAACATTGTTCTTGGTGCCTCCTGACATTTAGGGGTTGTGGCAGTGTCCTGGGGAGTTGAGCTCCGAGGTGTTGTCGTCACAATTTTATCGTTGCAGTTCTGGAATACCTGAGTTCGTCGACATCGAAAATCTCTTTTATGCAGTTGTTGGTGATATAACCTCGATGCCACCCAGTACTGGGGCGGGAGTTCGGGAGTATTGCCATAACTCATATAAAATATGCTTTTTGAAGGTTGAGGTAAATGATTTCCGAAGTTTTCTTGGTTATGTGTTGAAGGATGGATACAGCTGGATGTAGGAATTGCTAGTTTGGGTGAGATATTATGCTTCCCTTGTATCCCCAACACCTGATTGCATAACCAGAAAGTGTTGGGAGTTTATAAGTGGGAATTCAAGTATCACGTAGGAATTCTTTCCAATATACACATGATACGATATGGGATCTATCGTATGTTTGTTCTGGCTTATTCTGCAAGCCAATCCTTTGTTTTGAGTTGTGGTATTCGAGTTTCTTCGAAGTCAAATGTTGATTCCATGTCTCTTCTAAATGGTGATCTAATATTTATATGGGAATACTAATCCTTCTTGATCATCGAGGTTGTCATATCAATCCTTTTCAGCCGGCGTGTTTTCTCTCCAAGTGGATCCGATCATTTTCAGCATTCGCAAGATCACCTCTCAGTTTTCCCAATGTTGTTTGTTTCATCCGTCCCAAGTTGCCTTTGTTTTCCCACCGTCCCACCCTTTTTCTTAAAGGATTCGGATTTCTTAATCAAGTATCCATCTTATTCATATGAAGTCTCTTCTTTCTTTCCTTTCAATGTTCTTATCCAGTGATTCTCAAGAAGATACTAACGGAGTTTCAAGTTATCATTCTTTGTTCTCTTATATTCTCCGGTGGATTCAATGCAATATTTCGGTGTTGACCATATCCTTTTTCTCGTTTCAAATGTTTTCTCATGCCGGTGCACCTCTTAATCATCCACTTCTCGCTATTCAATTGTTCCGAAGTGCCGAAGATATCTCAGGAGATTCGTGTTTTCATTCCTAAACCGTTCAAGCTATCTCGAGGTTGTTTTCTCTTTTGAGCCATTTAACTCAACCGGTGCAAATTCTCTTCAGAACCATTTCAACGTTGTAAATTTTGGAGCGGGCCCTAACCCACAGGTTTTCCCACGATCTTACCTCACTCTTCTATTTTACCGGAGCTATTCTCAAATTCTTTCAAAGTTTGACGTAAGAATGATTTGTCATCAGTCAAATGTCTTTCTCCAAGATCTTTCAAATTCTTTTCATCGTCGGTTCAACCTTTCTATTTTTTTAATCCCGGAGTGTCTCAACAATTCATGGTGGTGTTTCTCATCATCATTCTCGGTTTTGAAGACCAAAGAAGAGTTTTTTTCCTCCAAATCTTATCCGTTCTCTCAGAGATGCGTAGTTCTAGCTTGATACCATCCTCTCATAATTACTTTCGATTGTGAGAGTTCTTTTCACCAACACAGAGCAATTCAAGAGCCAGATTTCAGCTCTCATTCTCCAAATCTTACCAGTGCATCGTTTAAGTATTCTCTAATCAACTCGTGATATATTCGTTCTCATGCATCAAATTCCCTCAAGCATCTTCATTCATTTGCTAATTCTTCCCGGTGTTTCTTAATCTATTCTTCGTTCATTTTCAATTCTTACGGTGGTTCATCCAAGAGTTCTCTTCCTTCGTTATCATACAGATTCATTCGTTCTTTCCCATCCTGACTGGTGATTCGTTGAAGACCTTCTTAAGTTCGCGCTATATCTATCTTAATCCTTTCTACGAGAATAAGTAGTATGCCAAATCCGTTGCTTGTCACCAATATAAAGTGGTGAAGGATACACATAATGTAATTCTCATTCTTGTTTCATCGAGTGAATTCAATTCCTTATTCCGGAGGTTCATCAAATTCTCGGTTTCTATTGGTTCATCTTTTCTTTTCCCGGAGTTACAAGCTCTCATCATCACGAAGATCCATCTAATCATTGCAAGGCTTCAATCTTATTCTTTGCATCCTTCACTTCCTTTTGATCATTATTTTATTACCGGAGTTCTTCATGGAGGCTACATAGTGGTTCGTCAAGGATTCTTTTTACTCTTAAATTGTTCTTCAAGATTTTTCTCGGAGTTAAGATCTGCCAAGCTATACTCAAAATTAAACATGGTGTTCAACACATGTCTTGTTTTGAGGAGTTCAAGCATTCTTCATCTTGCATTCCGAAGTTTAATTCTTTCATGTCTCATCTTTTGAGGTGGTGTTATGTCATTGGTGATAATTGTCCTTCGTGTTCATGATTGAAAAGTTGTCAGGAATGAGATATTTAAACCCATCATTTTGTTCCTTGGAGTTATCTTGGTATAGATTTCACCTAAAGCCTTCCCTAAGGAATGGTGCTATTGTGGTGCTTCTCAATGACTCAAGCTTGCTCTTTATCCTCTTGGTGGAACAAGTTTTCATCTCTTCGTTGATCTCAAGCAATCAGTTGTTTTTTCGTTAGTGGCAGAAGTTCACCCTAGGTTTTGAGATGTCTCAATAAGTCCACGAGGATCATATCTTTTTGTTGTTGTTTTTCCAACAACTCCGCTCTAACCTTCTTGCAAGGATGATTTACAAATTAAATTGTGGTACAAGTTGCCATTCCTTCTCCATTCTCTTATTTCGACGATCTAGCTTCTATTCGTTCGTTCCGGAGGCATTGTGATGTTGCTCTCTTCGACCAATCATCTTGTTTTTTTTCCCAAGATCATGTTCTTTCCTTTGCTTATCCATTTAACCGAAGTATTGTGCCCTTTGCTCAAGTTCTTTTCGCCTTATCAAGTCTGAGATTTCTTTTCAATCAGAGTGCTGTCCAAATTTGTTCTTCCTTGTTCCTCTTTCCTAACGGAGTGTTTTTAACTTCGATCATCCCCGTTGTATTCTTTCTTTCAATTTGTTCAACTTGCCTCACTAGCGGTAGATCTTCACGAAGTAGGCGATCTCCTTGCCCTTACAAACTCCTTGGTTCAACTCCACAATCTTGTCGGAGGATCCCAAGTAACACCTAGCCAATCTAGGAGACACCACTCTCCAAGAAGTAACAAATGGTGTGTAGGTAATGAACTCCTTGCTCTTGTGCTTCAAATGATAGTCTCCCCAACACTCAACTCTCTCTCATAGGATTTGGATCTGGTGGAAAGAAGGTTTGAGTGGAAAGCAACTTGGGGAAAGCTAGAGATCAAGATTCATATGGTAGGAATGGAATATCTTGGCCTCAACACATGAGTAGGTAGTTCTCTTTCAGAAATAGGATGCTGGAAGTGTAGGCTTAGTCTGATGGCTCTCTCCAAGAATGAAGAGGAGGTGGAGGGGTATATATAGCCTCCACACAAAATCCAACCGTTACACACAGTTTTCCAATCTCGGTGGGACCGAATCAACAAACTCGGTCGGACCGAAAAGTTAAACCTAGTGACCGTTAGAGATTTTCAGTGGGACTGACATGCAACTCGGTAGGACCGATATGATTAGGTTTTGGGCATAACATAATCTCGGTGAGACCGATTACACAAACTCGGTAAGACCGAGTTTGGTAACCGAGTTTGGTAATAAGCTAACCAGAGAGTTGGTCAGGCAAACTCGATGGGACCGATTTGCTCTTTCGGTGAGACCGAAAAGTTACAAAAGGGAAACAAAGAGTTTACATTGCAATCTCAGTGGGACTGATTCGCTCTTTTGGTGAGACCGAAAAGTGACGAAAGGGAAACAGAGAGTTTGCAATCCCATCTCGGTGAGACCGAGATCCCTATCGGTAGAACCGAATTGCTAGGGTTTGGCAGTGGCTTATGACAAGTGAAACTCGGTGGCGCCGGATAGAAAGAATCGGTATGACCGAGTTTGGCTTAGGGTTTAGGTCATTTGTGGAAGTGGGAAAGTAGCTGAGGATTTTGGAGCATATCATTAAGCACTTGAGCAAGAGACTCATTAAGCAACACCTCATCCCTCCTTGATAGTATTGGCTTTTCCTATGGACTCAATGTGATCTTGGATCACTAAAACATAAAATGAAGAGTCTTGAGCTTTGAGCTTTAGCCAATCCTTTGTCCTTAGCATCTTGAAGGAGTTCCCACAACCTTTAGTCCATGCCACTCTATTGTTGAACTTATCTGAAACATACTAGATAGAAACATTAGTCCAACAAGAGATATGTTGTCATCAATTACCAAAACCACCTAGGGAGCACTTGTGCTTTCAATCTCCCCCTTTTTGGTAATTGATGGCAACATACATCAAAGATTTAGATAAAGATATAAAGAACAGCAAGTAAAGCTTTGGAAGGACATGTAACAAGCATAGGTTCCCCTTACATGTATGCAATCATATGAATATAAAATATAGAAGCATGTGAGAGCATAATCATGACAGAGTAGGCAAAGTGTTACATGTATCTTGGCCATATGCATCAGAGTAAAAGATTATCAAGGAAAATACCTTCATGCTCATGAGTCCTTCTTGCAAACAGTATGTACATAAGCAAGAACTCCTCATACTCATGATTTTGATGCATACACTTACCTTGTAGTCTTTGAGTTGGCTTAGGATAGAATGAACCTGCACAAACAAAGTTAGATAACACAGGTACACCCACTAGCCAGAGCAAACAAAAGAAACCACAAGAATACCAAGACTGGGATGACATGTAGAGAGTAAGTACTAGGTACTATATTGAATTTAACATGTCCCCAAGAGTAAAGATATGCAATGAATTTGACTGATTTCTTTCCCTTAGGTGTCTTGCTCCCCCTGAATCTTACATGGGATATTGGGAGAAGATAGGGAACAGAAAATCAGAGCTGAAAGATACAAATGAACATGTCTTTCCCCCTAAAAGGACATGTGACATCTCTCCTCTTGAACATCAAGCATCTGGGATCCTTGAGTATGGGATCCTTGAGTATTTTTTTCTCCCCATGGAAATCTCTCTCTCCCCCTTAATACTTTCTCTGGGATCCTTGAGACTTTTTCTCTCCCTTGATGTGATCTCTCTCTCCTACAAGCTTTGATGTGATCTCTCTCTCCCCCTTTGACATCAATTTCCAAGAAGGGCTTTCTGGAATCCGTCGTATAGGTTTGGTCCTTGAGACTCAGCACAAAGCAAAGGATAAAACTGTGATGCTTGTAGAGGACAAGATTCATTGAGTAGAGCTGGATTAGAAGAAATATAGAACAAGTGGCAAACTGTTTTTCCGGTTGCGAAGTCGGTGGCACCGAGTGGAATGTTTTGGTGGTACCGAAAGGATTCGGTTGGACCGAAAATTACAAGTCGGTGAAACCGAGTTTACACAGAGAAAAACACTTGTCACCTCAGCTCACTAGACATATAGGATCTCACAAAGATTTGCAATGAATTACCTGAAGGATTTGCAAGGAATTGAATGCAGAAAATGCAGAACAAAAACAAAGAGAAAAGAGAAGAAACTGAAAGATCTAGATGAAGTTTTATTATTATTTTTTAAAAAAGAGAAAGAAAATAAACATGCATGAGACAAATGCAATAACACAGAAAAGAACACAAGAGAACTTCATCTAGAGTTTGGCGGTGACATAGTCACCTATGTTAGAGTATATTGACTTAGGAGTCAAGTGAGAACACTTGATCATAGGTCATACTCATCGTTTAAGCTTAAAATGGGGTTACCATTTTTCGTTTAAGCATCTTGATGTATTCACATCTTGTTGAGTTGCTTTGAGTCATGTCTTGGAGTAAAGCTTCTCTAAGATGGAATAACATACCTTGGGTGGTGGTGTGGTTCTTGCTCATGTAGTTGAACTTGTGTGGGTGCTCAAGGTTGATGTAGCTCATCAAGAGTTGGGAGCACCACTTGGAGTTTGAGTTCATCTACCTACATGGGTTAGTTCTTGCAAGGAAGAGCACTTGTGTATCCAAAAATGACAATCATGAAGCTCAACATAGAATCTGTCAAAGGATATGTTTGAATGGTTTTGTGCTTCCTTGTCTTCAACCACCATTGTGTAGAGTCTTGGTGATGTAGAGATTGCTCAAGATGTGAGTGAGTCACAATCTCATGGAATTAGATTCAACCAAGCACCTACATGGGTTAGACAACATGCAAGGTGCAAATATATCCAAGACATAAGATAGTTATCATAAGAGATATATCATGGATTAGTCATAAGCTCATGTCTTGCATGTATCCAATGGAGTTTCTACTCCAAGTTCGAAGCATCAATGATGTTCAATTCTCCTCTCAACCTGCAAAACACTTTCTCATCAAGTGGTTTAGTAAATATATCCGCTAATTTCTTATCGGTGCGAACATGCTTAAGATCAATGTCACCCTTAGCAACATGATCTCGAATGAAATGATGACGAACTTCAATATGCTTAGTTCGAGAATGTTGTACAGGATTATGACCAATTTTGATAGCACTTTCATTGTCACAAAGTAGTGGAACATGTTTCACATAGATCCCATAATCTTTAAGAGTTTGGGTCATCCAAAGTAATTGAGCACAACATGAACCAGCGGCAATGTATTCCGCTTTGGCGGTGGATAAGGATACCGAGTTTTGTTTCTTGGAAGACCAAGACACAAGAGATCTACCAAGAAATTGACAAGTACCCGAAGTGGACTTTCTATCAACCTTGTCTCCGGCATAATCCGAGTCGGAATAGCCAACGAGATCAAAAGAAGATCTCTTAGGATACCAAATGCCAAAGTTTGGTGTATGGATTAAGTATCTCACTATCCTTTTCACAGCCTTAAGATGACATTCTTTAGGAGCAGCTTGATATCGTGCACACATGCACACACTTAGCATAATATCGGGACGAGAAGCACATAGGTATAACAATGAACCAATCATAGAGCGATAAACCTTTTGATCAACCGGTTCACCATCTTTGGTCAAATCATTATGTCCACTAGTAGGCATGGGTGTAGACATACCTTTGCATTCTTGCATATTGAACTTCTTGAATAAGTCCTTGGTGTACTTTGTTTGAGAGACAAATGTACCTTCCTTAGTTTGCTTGATTTGCAAACCGAGAAAGAATTTGAGTTCACTCATCATAGACATCTCAAACTTCTCCGACATTAGCTTTCCAAACTTTTCACTAAAGAGAGGGTTAGTTGAACCAAATATGATATCATCAACATAAATTTGGCATACAAATAGTTCTCCATTAACCCTTTTAGTAAAAAGAGTAGAATCAATTTTACCAATTTCAAAACCACTTGCAATAAGGAACTTGGTCAAGCATTTATACCATGCTCTAGGAGCTTGTTTAAGACCATAAAGAGCTTTGTGAAGTTTGTAAACATGATTAGGTTTCTTAGGATTGACAAAGCCGGGAGGTTGTTTGACATAGACTTCCTCCTCTATTTCACCATTTAGAAAAGCACTTTTAATGTCCATTTGGTACAAGGTGATGTTATGGTGATTAGCATAGGCAAGTAAGATGCGAATGGACTCAAGTATAGCAACGGGAGCATATGTCTCACCATAGTACATACCTTCGACTTGTGTGTACCCTTGGGCGACGAGATGTGCTTTGTTGCGAACCACTTGTCCATCTTCATCTTGCTTGTTGCGAAACACCCATTTTGTACCAATGATGTTGTGGTTGTTGTCGGGCTTCTCAACCAATGTCCAAACTTGGTTTCTCTCAAAGTTGTGTAGCTCTTCATGCATAGCGTTTATCCAATCCGGATCTTCCAATGCTTCTACAACCTTCAGAGGTTCAATGCTAGAGATAAATGAATAGTTTTCACAAAGTTAGCTAAACGAGTCTTTGAGCGAGTGATTCTCCCGGTTTGTATATCATTGAAGATTTGCTCGACGGGATGATCTTTGGCAATTCTTGCTCGAACTCGTGAGAGCTTTTGCTTGGGTCTTTGTTGAACATCTTCTTCATCTTGTTCTTCTTCTTGGCCTGCTTCATTGTTGACGTTGTCGTTCTCTTGTCGTGGTGGAGAAGGAGGTTGTTGATGTTTGTCTTGATGCATTTCCTTGTCTTCTTCATCTTGGTGTGTCCCGCTTGTGGATGCTTCCGTATCGACTCTTGGTTCACCTTGTCGTGAAGTAGAAGCTTCCACTTGGATGGATGAAGTACTCTCCTTCACCTCCGTTGGACGAACTTTGCCA
Organism: Triticum aestivum; assembly: GCF_018294505.1. Taxonomy (NCBI): domain Eukaryota; kingdom Viridiplantae; phylum Streptophyta; class Magnoliopsida; order Poales; family Poaceae; genus Triticum; species Triticum aestivum. The sequence continues at coordinate 407,081,047 of NC_057803.1, forward strand.
ATGGACAAGTCTTGGATTGCTTCTGAAGGGTCTTTGTCTCCTACATCAATTGGCAATTGCTCTACTTGTGAGCCATTAGATTCATCAAACTTCACATCTACCGTCTCTTCAACTTTTCGGGTGAAATTGTTGTAGACACGGTAAGTGTGAGAGTTCGAGCCATAACCGAGTAGGAAACCTTCATGAGATTTAGGAGCAAACTTTGACCGACGATGCTTATCAAGAATGTAGCACTTTGAGCCGAATACTCTAAAGTATCCAACTTGGGGTTTGTTACCGGTGAGGAGCTCGTATGCCGTCTTGCCGAGTAGCTTGTGGAGATACAAGCGATTTGTTGCGTGACAAGCTATCTCAACCGCTTCTGCCCAAAAATGCTTCGGCGTCTTGTATTCATCAAGCATCGTTCTTGCCATTTCGATGAGCGTCCGGTTCTTCCTCTCAACAACTCCATTTTGTTGAGGTGTGTATGTAGCCGAGAACTCGTGTGAAATCCCTTCTTCATCAAGAAAGGTGTCCACATTTGCGTTCTTGAACTCAGTTCCGTTGTCACTCCGAACCTTCTTGATCTTCCCATCAAACTGATTTTGGGCCTTCCTAGCGAAGTTTTTGAAGATCTTCTGGACCAGCGACTTGTCATTAAGAAAGAACACCCAATCTTGAAAAATCATCAACTATAACTAGACCAAAAGAATTTCCACCGAGACTCTTGTAGGCGTTGGGACCAAAAAGATCCATATGAACTAGCTCGAGTGGCCTCCTTGTGGTCATGATGTTCTTCACGGGATGCCTTCCTCCAACCTGTTTACCTGCTTGACAAGCAATGCAAAGTCTGTCCTTATCAAATATGACATCGTTAACTCCAAGGATATGATTTCCTTTAATAAGCTTGTCAAGGTTTCTCATGCCAACGTGACCTAGTCGTCTATGCCACAACCAACCTTTTGAGGATTTAGCAATAAAGCAAGTTTTAGGTTGTGCCTTTTTAGAGAAATTGACAATGTAAAGATCACCTCTACGCATACCGGTAAAGACCATTTTATGATTGTCTCGACGAAATACTTGGCAATTTACCTCAGTAAATAGGACATTCAAACCGAAATCAGCAAGTCTAGATACTGAAAGTAAGTTGTAGCCAAGAGATTCAACGAGCATGACATTTTGAATGGAACTATCATGTGAGATGGCCACCTTACCAAGGCCAACCACTTTACCCTTTGAATTATCACCAAAGGTGACATATTTCCGAGGGCCGTCATTTTCAGCAAGCTCACGGAACATCTCTTCATTTCCAGTCATATGATCAGTACATCCACTATCAAGAACCCATTCCTTTCCTCCTGACGCATATCCCCGAAGATTTGCCATAAGACCAAAATGTCTCATTGCATCATCAAGATCGAAGTCACTATCATCATCATCATCATAGTATCCATGTTCATCATGATCTTGTGACTCATCATTTCCTAGAGAGGGTAATTCATTAGATAAATGGTCATCAAAGTGGTCACTTTTATGAATTCTTATAGCTTCGAATATAATATCACTAATGATTCCAACATCCCCTTTAGCATGCTTGAGATTGGTAAGCTCAAATAGACAATCACCAAACTTAGGATCACTAGAGTTCATCTTACTCAAGACAATAGATTTATGGAGAATTTCATCCAAATTTTTCAAGGAATGATTGGGAAATCGTTCCTCGAGAAATTTCCATATAGTATGGGCACAATTAAGAGTAGGCAAACTAGCAATCAAATTTTTAGGCAATCCTCTAATGATGAGCTCAATAGTTCTAAGATTGCGAATCATGTCAATATCTTCATCTAGTGTAGGATGCAAAGGATCAATATGAGGTGCACAAGGACTAGCAATATACTTGTTCAAATGATATTGATTGAAGATTACAAGCATCTCATTTTTCCACTCGAGAAAATACTCTCCATCAAGAATAGGCACTCTATGTCTAAGACTCCCTAAAGTAGACACATCCATCTTCCTCCAATGGTGATTAAACCAAGGCAATGGAGACCAAAGCTCTGATACCACTTGTAGGATCTAGAAGTAGATGTGTCTAGAGGGGGGGTGATTAGACACTTAGTGCTAAAGTTGCAATTTTTAGGCCTTTTTGGTTTGAGTGGAGTTTTAGGCACAATTTCAACATACACAATACATATCAAGCAAGCATGCAAAGAGTATATGAGCAGCGGAATGTAAAGCATGCAACTTGCAAGAATGTAAGGAGAAGGGTTTGGAGAATTCAAACGCAATTGGAGACACAGATTTTTTTCCTGTGGTTCGGATAGGTGGTGCTATCCTACATCCACGTTGATGGAGACTTCAACCCACGAGGGGTAACGGTTGCGCGAGTCCACGGAGGGCTCCACCCACGAAGGGTAATGGTTGCGCGAGTCCACGGAGGGCTCCACCCACGAAGGGTCCACGAAGAAGCAACCACCCACGAAGGGTCCACGAAGAAGCAACCTTGTCTATCCCACCATGGCCATCGCCCACGAAGAACTTGCCTCACTAGCGGTAGATCTTCACGAAGTAGGCGATCTCCTTGCCCTTACAAACTCCTTGGTTCAACTCCACAATCTTGTCGGAGGCTCCCAAGTAACACCTAGCCAATCTAGGAGACACCACTCTCCAAGAAGTAACAAATGGTGTGTAGGTAATGAACTCCTTGCTCTTGTGCTTCAAATGATAGTCTCCCCAACACTCAACTCTCTCTCATAGGATTTGGATGTGGTGGAAAGAAGGTTTGAGTGGAAAGCAACTTGGGGAAAGCTAGAGATCAAGATTCATATGGTAGGAATGGAATATCTTGGCCTCAACACATGAGTAGGTAGTTCTCTCTCAGAAATAGGATGCTGGAAGTGTAGGCTTAGTCTGATGGCTCTCTCCACGAATGAAGAGGAGGTGGAGGGCTATATATAGCCTCCACACAAAATCCAACCATTACACATAGTTTTCCAATCTTGGTGGGACTGAATCAACAAACTCGGTCGGACCGAAAAGGTAAACCTAGTGATCGTTAGAGATTTTCGGTGGGACTGACATGCAACTCGGTAGGACCGATATGGTTAGGGTTTGGGCAAAACGTAATCTCGGTGAGACCGATTACACAAACTCGGTGAGACCAAGTTTGGTAATAAGCTAACCAGAGAGTTGGTCAGGCAAACTCGGTGGGACCGATTTGCTCTTTCGGTGAGACCGAAAAGTTAGAAAAGGGAAACAAAGAGTTTACATTGCAATCTCGGTGGGACCGATTCGCTCTTTCGGTGAGACTGAAAAGTTACGAAAGGGAAACTGAGAGTTTGCAATCCCATCTCGGTGAGACCGAGATCCCTATCGGTAGAACCGAATCGCTAGGGTTTGGCAGTGGCTTATGACAAGTGAAACTCGGTGGCTTAGGGTTAGGTCATTTGTGGAAGTGGGAAAGTAGCTGAGGATTTTGGAGCATATCATTAAGCACTTGAGCAAGAGACTCATTAAGCAACACCTCATCCCTCCTTGATAGTATTGGCTTTTCCTATGGACTCAATGTGATCTTGGATCACTAAAACATAAAATGAAGAGTCTTGAGCTTTGAGCTTTAGCCAATCCTTTGTCCTTAGCATCTTGAAGGAGTTCCCACAACCTTTAGTCCATGCCACTCCATTGTTGAACTTATCTGAAACATACTAGATAGAAACATTAGTCCAACAAGAGATATGTTGTCATCACTTACCAAAACCACCTAGGGAGCACTTGTGCTTTCACGCTCTCCTCCAACCGCACGCCGCGACCTATCCCTCTCTCTCCTCCCACCCCGCCGCGGCCCGCCGCAGCCCACGAACGGCCCGCCCTGGGTCACACCGGGCCCGACCGCGCCTCGCCTCCTGCCCACGCCTTGCCGCCAATGCTGCCGAGCGCCGCCGCCCACTGGCGACCCGCGCCCCATCTCCGCCGCCACGCCTCTCCGCAGGCCGTTGCCTCCCGTAGTCGCCGGTCGCCGTCTGCCGCGGCACGTCACCGCCGCCGGCCAGCGCTCTCCCGCGTGCGTCACCTGAGGCCGCCGCGCTACCGCATTGTCGCCGCCCCTCGGTCGAGATCCGACGACCCCACGCCCGGATCCGTCATTTCCCCCAACTCCGGCGCCGTCTCCCTCTCCTCCAGTGACCTTCCGGCGAACCTCGTACGGCATGCTCCGAAACCCTAGATTCGTTTCGGGAGGTATATTTTTCCGAATTCTTTCCCTACCACATTTCATGGCTCTGTTCAATGCATCATATCTCATTCACCGTAGCTCCGTTTCATGCGCTTGATATATCAAAATGTTCATCGTGATGTGCTCTTCATTTTGCTCCATTATGTCATGCTTGTTTGAGTCCATCTTGATTCCCAAATCGTTGATGCAAAACTTCTATAAAATGTTAGATGCTGATTCTTAGCAGAGTATGAGCATTTATCATTTTTGCTACAATTATTGTGTGCTGCATATGGGCATGATCTCTACATGTGTTTTGGGCTATGCCATGCCATCTTTACAGGGGTGTATGCCATGTATTTTTGTGATCAATGTGGTGACTAAGTCTTTTCTCTACTATTATTTTTATGCCATATATTCATGTTGCTACAGTGAGATCCATGCTTGTTTTGAGTTGTTTCAGTAAGGATGATTTAGACATATGGTTGTGCTCTATCCATCCATGCCCCTGGTTGCTATTATGGGGTGCCTTAGCATGACTTAATCTTGCTCACCTTTGCTATAAAATGTTCCTGGCAGATTGTTTACGTGTTAATCAATTTTTCCAAGGTTGTTGTAGTTGATCCATGCATGCTATGAGCTTGTTATTGCTTCGGTTAGCTTCATGGTCATGTCTTCATGCTGGTAGTATGATTAGTTTGTCATGCAAGGCCTTGTGATGAGCGAATCAAGGTCGCAAAGAGGCCTTCATAACTCTGTTTATGCCATGCTCAGTTTTCTGCTAAGTTTTTATCTGTTAACGAAACTTGCTATGTTTACATGAGTGCCATCATATCTTCTGTGCCTTTTTGGGCTTATGGTCAGTAAGGGACTTTTGTTCTATGCTTTGAGTAGATTCGTGCCATGCCTTTTAGTGCTATGTTCTGTTCCTGTAGCATGTCGTTAGCTTGCTCTAAACATGTCTTCCTGATGTTAATTCCTGACATGTTATTTTCACTAAGTATGTGATGCTATTATCTTTTGCACTTTTGCCATGCTTGTTTCGACTTGCTCTTGTCTGATTAGCCATAGCTCAGTGTTCATATTTTGTCAAGCATCTTGAGTAGATCACTTCTATGTACTTTGTTGTTATGTTGGAGTGCAGTAGCTTAGTGTCTTGTTGCATTCTAAATGGCATCATGCTGTTAATCGCAGAATTGTGACATTCTTGTTTTGCTTTCCATTTCCAAACCGTGCATCCTATTCCAGTATCTTTATATCGATTTCGACCGAAATCAACTCATCTTTCGAGCAGCACACTTGGTTTGCCAAGTTGAGGCTTGCTTCAATCTTTCCCTTCCGGAGCACGCATATGCATTGCATATCACATCCCGCAGATCATGCCATGTTTATCATCATGTTGCTTGCGCATTGCATCATGGTTGATTGTTGTTTCTTTTTCTTGTGCTCTTGCTTTGGGTAGAGCCGGGAGACGAGTACGTGATCGAGGAACCCGTTGAGTACGCTTACGAGGATCAAGCTTTCGCCAACTCGGAGAACTTTATAGGCAAGATGACCATACCCTCGAAATCACTTATATCTTTGCTTGCTAGTTGTTCGCTCTCTTGCTATGCCGCGATACCTACCACTTTCTTCATCATGCCTCCCATATTGCCATGACAAGCCTCTAACCCACCTTTCCTAGCAAACTGTTGTTTAGCTATGTTACCGCTTTGCTCAGCCCCTTTTATAGCGTTGCTAGTTGCAGGTGGAGATGAAGTTTGTTCCATGTTGGAACATGGTTATTGTTGGGATATCGTTATTATATCTTGTTTACTTTAATGCACCTATATACTTGGTAAAGGGTGGAAGGCTCGGCCTTATTCCTGGTGTTTTGTTCCACTCTTGCCGCCCTAGTTTCCGTCATATCGATGTTATGTACCTTGATTTTGCATTCCTTACGCGGTTGGGTGTTATGGGAACGCCTTGACAGTTAGCTTTGAATAAAACTCCTCCAGCAAGGCCCAACCTTGGTTTTACCATTTGCCTACCTACCACCATATACCTTCCCTTGGGTTCTGCAGACTCAAGGGTCATCTTTATTTTAAGCCCCCCCGGGCCAGTCCTCCTCTCAGTGTTGGTGTGAACTAGAGTCCTTTGCAGCGCCACCTCAGGGAAACTCGAGGTTTGGTTTTAGTTGTACGGAGCGCTCATCCGTTGTGCCCTGAGAACAAGATATGTGCGACTCCTATCGGGATTTGTCGGCTGTCACATCCCTAGTTCTGACAATGCCTAGTGCATGCATTAGAATGTTACATCATGTTTAAATTTCATTTAAACCTGAGATGGGGATTGACTAAGCCCTAGCACCAAATGAATTCCACTAGGGTCAAAATAAAACCTTTTTCATTGAACTCAAAATGTCCTCTAAAAATGTTCAACATTTCTGGTTTGAGGTGGAAGCATCTACCAAAAATGGTTTATATTTTTGCAGGACATATTTGGTCACTGAATTAAACCATATTGTATTTGACTTTGGGCATTTAAATACTATAAATAATTTAAATGTTCAAATAAATGTTGGAAATTGTTAGGGGTCACTGAAATAATTCAGAAAGCACCCATAACTGTTTCCAGGATTTTATAAAATGATTTGATATTTTAAATCAATCAAAAACAAATTGCAGAAAATAGAAAAGATAAAACAGAACAGAATTATAAGAGAGAGAGAGAGAGAGAAAGACCCGTACCTGGGCCACTTACCTGTAGCCGGCCCAGCTCCCCCCCCCACCTGGCCGGCCCAGCCCACCTCCTCCCCCTTGTCTTCTTCCTCCCCTCGCACCGAAGCAGCTCGGTGGCGAGCGCCGATGCCGCCTCGGCCACCTCCTGCTTCCACCGAGGCGTTCCCGAGCCTCCCCCTCACGCCACGCACTTCCCCTCGCCCCCTGCACCTCCCCTCTCTTCCCCTGGACCCTGTTCCCTCCTCTGC
>NC_057803.1:407088431-407092317 GCF_018294505.1 Triticum aestivum
CCCTCCTCTGCTTCCCTCCCTGCATGCGCCCGAGCGGAGCCCATCGCCGCCGACGCCGTTACCTGGGCCACAGCCACCCCCTCGCTCCCACTTTGCATCCCTGAGCTCCGCCCTGACCCCGTGAAGCTACACACGCGACGCACGCGACCAGAGGAGGCCGCAGTCGACCGGAGCATCGTCGTCTTCACCTCCGGTGCCCGGAGATCGACTCCACCGATTTGGCGCGTCCAGAGCTTCCCCGACTTCGTCGTCTCCTCCGCTAGCCCCTCCGTGAGCTCTCCTACGTTTCGCCTCTCTCCCCGTTGGTCTCCCGTGCAGTAGCCATGCTAGCCACCGTACCGAGCGCCACCGTCCGCCATGGACGCCGGGCATGGCACTGACGTGCTGTCGCGGCCAGTCCGACGAGCCTAGCGTGCTCCTAGCTGCCCCAGGAGTCCGCATAGCCCCCTCAGCCAGCCCCCTAGCGCTCCGTAACCTCGCTCCGCCCAAACCCGAGCTCCGGCAGCCGCCGCGGCCTCCACTCCGGCGAGCCCCGGCGTCCCCGCAGCCTCCCACCTACCCCATCAGATGCGGGAGAGCCCGGGCTACGCCCCGGTGCCCTCAGCGCGCGAATCCGATGCCCCTAGCGCAAGTCCGACGTGCTCCGCCGTGCTCTGTGGTCACCGCCGGCCAAACTCCGGCGGGCCGATGTGGCCACTTAATTAGGGGCTAATCACCCTATGAGCCACTGCCATGTGGGCCCCTGCGCCTAATTAGGATTAGTATTTTTTCTGTTTAGTTTAACTAACCACATGGGCCCCACCCGTCAACTTTGACCACGCTGACATGGACGTTGACCGACCCCGCACGTCAGTATTGACCTGCTGACGTGTCTGTTGACCTGACCCCACCTGTCAGTGAGCTAACAGCCCTGTGTCACTGACGTGTGGCCCCCACACGTCAGGTTTGACCTGGAGGCGCCCAGTTGACCTGCTGACGTCATGATGACGTCAGGCTGGTGCATTAATTCAATTACTGGATTTTTTATAATTCAGGAAATTCCAGAAAATGCCTAAAACTTCAATAAATCATAGAAAATTAACCGTAACTCCAAATTAAATAATTTATATATGAAAAATTATCAGAAAAATTCAAGGAATCCATCTGTACCATTTTCATGCATGTTAGAACAACTTATAGATGCTGTTTAGCACAAATCATATAAAGGGCATTTAAATAATCACATATGGAGTTTGAATTTGAATCTTGTATTCAAACCAACTTCATTTAATCTGTTGCTAGTTGCATTAGCCCAAAACACATTAATTTTGCCATGTCATGATCATGCATCATATTGTGCATTGCATTGATTGTGTTTTTCTGTGTTGCCGGTATTTGTCCCCTCTCGATAGACGCGATACCGATGATGTGATCGTTGACACTGATGAAGACTCAATGTTATCTTCAGAAGTGCCAGGCAAGCAAAACCCCCTTGTTCATTCCAATACAATCCCATCCTCTCGCTCCTGCTCTCTTTTACTGCATTAGGACAACAACGATTCATCTGTTACTTGCTGCGGTAGCTGAACCCCTTTATCCTTTGCATGACCTGTCATTGCCACAGTAAATAGATGAAACCCACTAGCATGAGTAGGAGTTGTTTGAGCCCTGATGTGCCTACTCATTCTTGCTTGTTTGTCATGCCTGCTACTGCTTAGAGTTGAGTCAGGTCTGATTCATCGGGGATGAATCAGAGGCGTGTGAACATGTCCTACTGTGTGTGAGCTAAGTGTGTGAACACGTTTTGGTAAAGGTAGCGGTGAGAGGCCATGTAGGAGTACATGGTGGGTTGTCTCATTGCAGCCGTCCTCAGGAACTGAGTTCTGTGTTTGTGATCCATGATTCAGCTGCTACCACGCATTGGGCCCGAAACCAATGGACCCTCTCGGCTTCTTGATCACCCTTGTCCTCTGTCCAGGAGTTGCAAGTAGTTTCTGGTGTTTGTAGTATGCTGGAGGCCGTGGGCAGCGCTGACCGTAGGGGTGGGCTGTGATGCGGTAGGCACGTGGCACGGTGTACCGGGCGCCCGTTTGGTGTCTCGGGAACCCTGTTCACATCGTTTGGGGCTGTGAGCGAAACTCCGGCCGGATCTCCTCATGGATGGAACCCGAATAGGCGATAAACCTGGACTAGAGACTTGAGTGTTTAGGCAGGCCGTGGCCGACACCCACGTTGGGCTTCCGCTTGAAGGTCGCCGAGTACATGTCGTGTAAACGGCGGTAAGTGGTGAGAGCGTGTGTGAAGAAGTACACCCCTGCAGGGTTAACATCATCTATTCGAATAGCCGTGTCCACGGTAAAGGACTTCTGGGTTGCTTATATCAGTTCATAGACAAGTGAAAGTGGATACTCTAAAATACGCAAGATAAGCGTGAGTGCTATGGATGGCGTTCTCGTAGGGAGACGGGAGCGGTTCCATGGTGGTGTATTGATATGGTGAATATGTGGACTCGTGTGCGCCACCTCAAAAGAGTTACATTGCAGTCGTAGTTTAGGATAGCCACCGAGTCAAAGCTGGCTTGCTGCAGTTAAACCCCACCACCCCTTTGTTGATAATGATGCATATGTAGTTAGTTCTGATGTAAGTCTTGCTGGGTACATTTGTACTCACGTTTGCCTATTTTATGTTTTTTGCAGAGAGACTTCGGTCTCGCTAGTAGTTCCGCGTGGACTTCGACGTTTAGCTTGTTACCTCAGCTACGATCTTGTGCCCTCGGCAGGATCTGGTAGATAGTCAGGCTTCTCTGCCTTTTTCATTTATAGATGTCTGTACCCAGACATGATAGCTTCCGCTTGTGCTTTGACTTGTATGCTCTGAGTGTTGGGTCATGAGACCCATGTTTGTAATATCTCGCTCCTCGGAGCCTATTGATTAAATACTTGAGTCGTAGAGTCATGTTGTGATGTCATGTTGTATTTGCACATATCGAGCATATTGTGTGTATGTTATTGAAATGCTTGGTATGTGTGGGATCTGACCATCTAGTTGTTTATCTTTAGTAGCCTCTCTTACCGGGAAATGTCTCCTAGTGTTTCCATTGAGCCTTGGTAGCTTGCTACTGCTCCGGAACACTTAGGCTGGCCGGCATGTGTCCTTCTTCGTTCCTGTGTCTGTCCCTTCGGGGAAATGTCACGTGATGAATACCGGAGTCCTGTTAGCCCGCTACAGCCCGGTTCACCGGAGTCCTGCTAGCCCAGTGCTACAGCCTGGATTCGCTCGCTGATGACCGACACGTTCGATGCTGGGTCATGGATGCCTGTCCCTGTAAGTCTGTGCCACTTTGGGTTTACGACTAGCCATGTCAGCCCGGGCTCCTTATCATATGGATGCTACCGACACTGTCATATACGTGTGCCAAAAGGCGCAAATGGTCCCGGGCAAAGGTAAGGCGACACCCGTGGGAATACCGTGCGTGAGGCCGCAAAGTGATATGAGGTGTTACATGCTAGATCGATGTGGCATTGAGTCGGGGTCCTGACAGCGTTGGTATCAGAGCTTTACTGCCTGTAGGATTACCGAGCCAAACTGGTCGAAGTTGAGTCTAGAAATTCTTTAGTTATATAAGGGAATTGATTGTGGGATGGAACGTAAGGCTCTTTTTACTCCTTATACCTCATGGCTTTCTGATCTGAGTCATCATCTTCTTTCCTACGGGGTTAAGAAACTAGGCTTTCTCTTCTTTCTATCAGGATCACGTCTTACTAATCAGTGGACTTATAAGATTGTTGGATTTAAGTCTCAGTTCAGTTCCTACTACTTCCGTATGTTAATTGTTGATCTCGAAACCTTGATATTGTGCTTCTGAGTGGTTATGCCACCATTTTTTGTGAATGTCTCAAATCTTTTC